>NW_027111420.1:944055-961842 GCF_000696795.3 Halyomorpha halys
AAAAAAAAAATTTTGATTACAATTTAATTTTTTGTGTTATTTTTTACAATTTCAAGTTCTATCGGGCTTAAAAAAACACCCTATAGATAATTATACTATTTTATTGAGCCAACGTTTCGCCCCACGTTGCAGGGCTTCGTCAGGGCTGTGGGTCAAAAATAAAGTGGGGAACTTGGGGAAAGTTCCCCGCTTTATTTTTGACTGCCGACAAAACAGCCCTGACTAAGCCCTGCAACGTGGGGCGAAACGTTGGCTCAAAAAAAAGTATAATTATCTACTATTAAAATTGTCTTTCCTGTTTCGTTTTATCATTCCCCTTTCTCCGGAATTTATTATATACACGAAGATCTAAATGGCGTAATCCACCATTGAAACAAAATGGTGGGTGTTTCTCAGATTCTAGTGATCATGGAACATAAAAAATCAAATTTTCAGGGAGGTTATTGTTTTTTTACAGTCACTTACAATGGTTCCTTACTAAACAAAAAATAAACCAAATGGAAGTAATAATAAATAAGACAATAGGTTTTGAAGAGTTAATGATATCAGGATACAGTGACTGATCAATTCATCGATGAATGCGTTTTATTTCAAATCCTATTAAACCCCCCCCCCTCATTAAAGAAAAGAAGATATTAGTTCATGCCTTATAGCAGAAGGGAATCAACTCTTTTATTAACCAAAGAATAATTCAATTGGTCCTCCACTTCTGCTGTGACCCTTTAAGTTAGGTCGTAGACCCGTTCTCCGAACGCTACGTGATCCATGGTCCGTCCATCCTCAGAAATCTGTTATCAGATACTTATTTTTATTGTTATGTCCTTGCCGGTGTATATCATTACCCTGGAATCGTTTATTCAGTTATGTATTCATCAGCTATACATAAAACCGCTTGCTGGGTCTATTAATTTTGTAATCTTCGTGCAATCCGAACTATTGTTTCAAATAGTATAATTTAAATATTACAAAATTTTGGGAAGGGAAGGCTATGGAGATTAAAAAAAAACTTCCATCTAAATTAAAAGAATTGCATAATAACTTTCTGAGACTTACATTGGATTAAAAAATATGTTTTTTTGTTAAACAACGTGATTAAATATTATCACATAATTGAATAACCTTAGGCATATTATTTTATATTTTTTCTATAAAATTAATCCATATTTTTCTTACAAGTATTGCGTTTTTGAGATCGGATAGCAGTTCCTAGCTGAGTCTTAAGTCGGTAAAATAAAAGGTAGAAAATAAATCGAGCGCATATTTTGTTGGCGCAATGCCACATTGGCGTATCGAATAATTTCTAAAAGAATTGTGTTTAAATAATGGTTACAGAGTTAAGATAGCTGGCAAATTCTAATTTTTATGTATGCTAATTGATTATCTTGTCAATTATTGACAACACATATTTGTTGTTTTTTTGGCCTTAGGTAGAAAATAAAAAACCTTGCTAAAATTCATCAATACCTAACATAACAAAATTCGCAGACTCGTTACTCCAGCTTTCCCTGGGCAATATGTAATAAGTATAACATTTTTCTAAAATGTGTTGTATAAGATATATTTCTTTTCAATTATTTTCATATTGTAACATGAACGCAAGGCACAGCGTTCCACTATAACATTATTATACACAAAATGGACCTTTGGATTTTTATTACGAACAGAAATAAAAAATCATCGATTTAACTTATAAAACACAACAAAAAAAATTGTTATTGGTCCCTCTGTTAAATATTTGGGTTCAATTATCTTTAGTTGTTCGTAAAACCATCATATAAAAAAAAAAAAAAGCGATTTAATGGCGAATCTGTAATTTATTGGTACAAGGCTTTTTATAAAAACATATCTGCCTGTTGGATTGAGGAAACACCTTTCTTGTCGTGTGATAAGATCAACTCAATGGTTTGTGATAAATTATTGCATCATGTCATGTTGTTCAAACGGTAATGGGTAACTCACAATGTTTAAAACGCCACCAAAAGGTTTGATAATTGAACATAAATCCAGTATAAAATGGCCCTGCTACTTTATTTCTCTGAAAAAAGTAATCAAATTTTTATCATACTACACGGAACTGTGAATCATATTGAAGAACAGATGGCACAGATATTCGCTGAGCTTTGAATTATTATCACTCAATGATAAATAACAGTGCACGTGTGTGAGTATGTATTGTATTCTAAGAGATAGCCTTGTCTTGAGCCAGTGCTCGGTTAGAAAATTATTGTTCTCATAATGGAGTAATGACCGATTCATCAATGTGGGTACGGGTCTTTGCATGGGGGTCTATCAATACGGGAGGTATTCTATCAACATCCTCTCATCACATATTCCCTGTGATTTTCCAATATTTTGCATCTTTCTAATTTTCTTTTTAAAAAATTCTGAAATATCTGTAATGGGTTAAAAGGCGTTTTGGTCTAATTGTTTGATTTTGTTAAAAATCAAATTTTTGAAAAAAAAATAAATAAAATAAACCCTGCCAGTACAGACAGTCCAATTCATGACAAAGATGGACGCCCATGCTTCTTTATCTAGGGAAACCGGCAGAGATTTTTTGAGGGTTCGAACTCATTTTTACCCTGAAAGCAATATAAAACAAAGGAATCCTGAAAGAATGAGCAGAAAGTATAAATTATTAGTTATATGTATTTAAGTACATAAATTTATTAATATATAATTATCAATACGTTAATATGATTTTATAATATATTTAACGCAACTTTTCTTGTTTAAAAAAATATTTCTTCTTCAACAGTAACTTAATCCAAGCTGTTTCCAGCCTTTGTGCGGCTTATTTTAAATAGAACTTCGTAGACGTTAAGAGCCAAGTCTGGGCCAAAACAGTATTTTTACACAATGTGGGTGTACTAGAGTGATAAGTTTAGCGCCAAGTTGCGATTGGAGGGTTGTTATCTCTGACGAATGTTTTTCATTGGATATGATTTTCGTTTTCCGTTTGTTTTGACGAATTTATGGCACATTCAATTGACTTTTCCGTTTCCTATTTTATTTCTATCTAATAATCATCAGAATTCTTCTCTACTCCCTTATCACTGAGGAGGGCCTTAAGAAAAAGTAATTATGAAATTTTCAAGAAATGTAAAAAAATTGGAAATTTACATCGTTTTTTTTAGAAATATATTCTCAGCGATACTATCAAAACTTATTAATTAAATTAAACTAAAATTATCAGTATTTTCTATTTTAGTCACCTTAACACTGAAGTGTGTAGCTATCCATAAATAGTATTGTGATCACATTATCTCCTGTATATGGCAGGAAATGGGGATTTTCTTGATTTAAATCCGGGTATAAACGAACGTGGCGTCCTTGCAATCGTTTTATAGGTTGACGGAATTCTAGTCTGTGGGTTTTTAATCACGCAAATGCAAATGATAGCGATTGAAGGATTTTTATTATTATTTTTCAGATTTCCAGTTTCCTCTATTTGAGTCAAATCCTCCTCTTATAATAGGTTTCTGAGTCGTGGCTCTCCAATTCGGGAAACCCAAGAGTCCCAAGCGACAAAAGTTCATTCTATTATCTATTACTGCCTGAAAAGCTGTATTGTGTTGAATAAATCTGTTACTTCATTCGTTGTTGTAGAATTTTTTTTTTTTATCAGTCCTTGCAATGAAATCTCAAATGACCTTAGTAATATAGATGATATAAAAATGCATCGATTAGATTGGATCTCACTAGATTGGTATTTTATCAATAAATAGTATATTAGTATAGCAATAACAAAATAGAAAAGTTCCGAGTATTTTATAGAAAAATCAGGACCGTATTTAGTGACTCAGAACTGTCCTGGGCCTTCCCAAACGTTGGCAGACGCTAGGTTGACCTTGCTGCTCAGTCAATTACCGAACCGTTCGACCTCTCGTCCGCCATATTACAAATTAACGTTTATAAAACAGGACCGTACGGACAATAAATTATTCTTAAATAGCACCCAGGTAATAAAACGTCTAGTCCAAAGCTATTACCAGGTAATTGAAGGCTGTAAAATAATTTGCAAGCTCGGCACAGACCTGTAAAGTTGTCTGTAAAGCCACTTACTACATACGGTTTTTAACCTAACTGTAAATTACCATAATTACGTAAGTGCCGGAGGATATACTCCGATTATCGATTTTAAATCATTTACTATGTTCTGTATGAATGATATTCTTTTTTATTCCCTAAAACGCTACTTTGATTAAAAATTTAACATAGCTTTCATAAGCCTAAGTTAAGGTAGGGTACGCTTTATGTTATATGATTTCAGCTGGAAACTCAAATATGAACAGACACCTTCTCAAAGTTTAATTTTGTATTAATATGTACTTGGAAGGCTACATAATACCGAACTGTACCAGGTAAAAATAATTCAGGTGATTATGGCGTTAAAGTTATGGGGTCTAATGACGAACTTTTCACTATTAAATTAATAAACACTGATTCGACGGGTAAACGTCCGAGAGTAGTTAAAAACGCAGGTGGGGTCACACCAAGACTGATGCCCTGGGTTTGGGTTTGGATGAGCGTAATTGGGTGGATGTGTGCACACAACGATAGTTGCCATCAAACCTTCGGGTTTACTTAGCCTTTTATTATTATATTGTTAATATATTCTAAGTTTTATTCTAATTATATACCAACTCGAGTTGCGACAATTCATAGTTCGCGTAATACGAATCTCATAACAAAAGACGAGCAACCAATTCAGTTGGTTTCAATTCTTTCATTCTTTGTTGCGTCCAAAGATAAGCTATGCGTATTATGTTAAAAAAGTATCTAAATTACAAGGTATTACAAAAGACTGATCTACATGACTATTATAAGACCTATCTGGACATACGGAGTTGAGCTTTGGGGCTCCACTAAACCATCAAATTCCTTCCGAATCCAATCCTTACAGTCCAAAATCCTTCGAAATATCCTTATTTTATCCTTACTTTGTAACAAATCAAGTCCTCCATCAGGACCTCAATGTCCCATTTGTTGCCGATTTGGCCAGAACCAGATATCAACCTTCCATGATAAGCTTCCCAACACCCAAATCCACTTGTTTCTAACCTGACTTCTCCTTCATTACCTAATAATCCTCCTAGGGGTCTAAAAAGAAGATGGCCTCGAGATCTTCTCCTCTAGAAATGTTATTGGAGTCAAAGGGTAGATTCTCCACATGTTTGTATCATGCCACTATGTCACCTACAGCAAATTTACTTGTTGTATATATTTTATACAGTTGTAAATAACAATAAATAAATTATTAAAAAAAAAAAAAATTACATGGTGAAAAATACAAAATAATTTTTGCATTTTACTTCTAGAAATACAAAATTCTGAAAATTATTCCTGTGTTATAAAGAAGTAGTTGCTTAAAAATACAAAATGTTTTTTCTGTATTTTATATGTTATTTGTTAAAATACTTGCGCTTTGTTCCTCTAAAATATAAAATACAAACAATTGGTTTTTGTATTATATTTTTAAATACTACCCAATTTGGATTTCAAAAAGAGTTTTTAATATTTATTAAATAAATGCTACAATTTGGTATTATGAGGAACAATGTAAGTCGGTAAAGGTGACATATAAGTTGGTCTTCACACTACGGGATCTCGTTTGCTGATGTTTTAGGATGTTAAAATTTCTTAAGTCTTTTTCATTTAGTCAGGTTGGCAAATTTTAACAAGTTTAGCATTACGTGCTAAACAGGATTATTTGTTGAGAAATGTGATTTACAATTAGCCACCTTGAAGAGACATAAAAATGACTTATACCATTACTCATTGCCATCTGACCACAGAATTAGTCATAAAATATCTTAAGGTAACATACCAGAACTTTGAGATACTAAAGACGTTGTCTGTACTTGAACGCTTGAGCTGTGCGTGATAAGGAATTCGAAAAGCTCTCCATCAGCAGAACAAACAACTTTATTAGCTCTAATGTTCATTACCTCCCAAGGTGATCACAATCTTTCTTTACTAATGGAAATGTATAATTAAAGTAAATATTTAAATTTATATTACAGGAGTACAATGATTTTGTATTATTATATCTTTAAATGAATGAGGTTTTAGATCAGTTGGGAATTTTTTGTTCGGCTTTCTTTTTTTGATTCCGTTTCCTCAGAAACGGCCTAATCTAAAATCCGGTGAAATTTAAAATTTAAAATATGGTGAAATTTAAAATCCGGATTCTGATAATACTGTCAAACACATGCTGGCAAATTGCAGGCATTTGATAGACACCAAATTCCCATATCATTTGGAATATATACGAATATATTTAACTAATTTGTTTTATTTAATTTTTTATTACAACAATTAATACAACTTTCTAGTATCGAATTATCTGGACGCTTCGACACTGATCATTCGATTCGAATCTCAGTGTGTGTTCCATAATAGAAATATCTTAAGTTAATAAATACTTCAATACCATGACAACGTCGTCGACTTAATGCTCACACTGTTTTAATTTTAGTTTCCAATGGATCCTTCATTACAATACAAAAGGCTTTTCATCTCCTGCACCTAAGTGCATTGTTTATTGTTGATGCAATGTATAACAATTGTTAGAAGGCTAATAGCGATAAGAAGCTCCCGCATAACCACAGGATGTTATTGTTCTCGAAGAATCGTTAGAAAGTCACAAGGGGGGCTTAATGGTGGTTCTGCGACTCGAGTCACGTACGCAGGTATTTTTTTGGGTGCAATTCCGTCTACAAATAGTGTGAAAAAAGGGCTCTAATTGTAGTCGAAATAATTCATTCCATTTTATCCTTACTGTAAATACTTACTTGTTTAATGTTGGATATATAAACAATTTGAAGTGAAATAATCAAATTTGTCTTTTTAGTACCTTAGAAAAAAACAAAATTGGAACTATTCCGTACTTGAAAAACCATGCTTAGTATTTTTCCTAGAATAATTTAGTCTGTAACAATAATACAGTTCATAAATTATCACATTTTGTAAAAACTGACACAAAGAAATGTCATACAATAAAAATTATAATAACTGTCATTCATTTATAACGTTTTCAGTTCTCATTCAATTCGTGTACTGACCTCATACAAGGGAACATCTCTTTTAATATTTTTTTATTGTCTTTACGAAAAAAGTGCGTAATTACCAACTAATTCTTATGATGGCTACAGTTGTATTATAGGAACCTATTTGAAGAAAATGAATTTTAAGTGCTCTACTAGGGGCCTTTTAGATTGTGGTTAATAATAATTTTAAAAACCTGTTCAAATTTTTTTATCTCAAATATTATTAATTTATCGTATCCAATCTAATATTGACCTATACATTAGTACAATCAATTGATCCACTCGATCATGAACCAATTGTTTGTATTTGTAAAAACACTAAAATCTAATTATTCTAAGTGTTATTACATCTTGGCAGCAAGAGACCTTGTGAATACATTCCATGATTTTGAGCAATATTTTCTCCTTTAAGTACATTATCAAATATGATGGTTTAGATTAATTATAAACTTATATTACATCAGATTCTGTTACATCAGATCATTTATGTTATGAAGGCTAAATATCGTTTTTTTAGCTGCTTCTTTAACAAAGTAATCTTCATCTCCTAAATATGTCTTAGTCCATATTAGGGTATCGATTTTCCCTATGTATTTCATATATTTTTTTAAAATTATTTCAAACATTTAATTATTGAAATCGGTGATTCATTCTATTTTCTCCAGTTCCAAGTATCCTATAACCTGTTTTTTTCTTATGACAAATATAAAGCATTGTATTTCTTGCCATGGCTTTATAAAGAACTTTATTAATTTTGATACCAATCAGGAAATATATGCAGTTTAATAGATTGCCAACTTCTATTGAACAGAAAGTTGCCAGTACAAGAGTGAATCAGGTGGCTTAGCTACTCTGTCCTAGCTTACAGCTGTATAATATAGGATATGTAGGACTCACTTACAAAATTGGCCTTAAGTAGTTTTGCCAAAATCATATTAAAATTTTTGAAAGGTTTATCTCGAAATCATGAATAGTGTTATTGGATAGGTTGGTCAACCCAGTTAGGATAATAACACCTCCAATAAAGCCGCGTTTTCTTCAACTGTCATTTTTTCATTACTTTGAATAAAATTTTTACTATAAAAACTATTATTGATGCCTAGAAGAATAACCTAGGAGACTGGAAGAGAGAAGATCTCACTGTTTTATATATACGCGTAAGGTGGGTTGGTTTTATATAAAACGCTATACACTCCAAAGACCCGGATTCGAATTCGGCTGTGATAGATAATTATATATTCTGTTAGGGTAATGAGTTAACCCTGTTAGTACGAGGAGCCCACTGGGCTCAGCCTCTATAAAGTGACCTTAATTGGGGAAAAATCTGGTGGTTGAGCGAGAACATGAACAGATCACGTCCTTACACAGCCGTTTTTCAAGAAACAGTACTTCTTTACGAAGCAATGAACTCCAGACCCCTCATTAGTTGTAGCGGTACAGATATTAATTTTAGCAGTTAAAATTAACAACACCTACGAGATTAAATAAATAGAAACAAATTGCACCTTCTTTAAAATAAATGTATTCTCTTTTACAAGAAAAAACTTTTAAAAATGGAAACAGATGGAGATACTTGAAAAGAGACAAAACTGAAACGTAGTTTTTATGTTATCTAACATTTTCAATAGGCACATATCTATACAATACCGAAATCACGTTTTCAAGGTTGTGGTTTTTTTTATACATCAAATATATGTGTGTGTGTGTGTATAATTAAAATATTTTATATCAAAAGTTAATAAATACATTTCTTAAAATTTGACAAATTAAAATTCCACTACAAAAACTTATACAATTTATTTCAAAATTTTAAATTGTGCCGTCAAACAGGTGTAACAAATCAAAATTTTAAATAAAAATTAAAGTATCTACATTATAATTTTTAAATAATAGCTTTTCAAAAATAAATTTATTGACTTTTGGTAGACAAATCCTCAATTTTATATATATTTTAGTAAATATAATAGTTGGATAGTTAAAATTAAAATGGCAGCAAAATTAAGTAAAGTAGAAAAAAACAACAAAAAATCTGCATTTAAATCTTTTGTTATCAAATTGCGTTATTGAAAAAAAAATGTTTAACTATTCTTGATACGTAAAGAAAGACCCTGGGAACGTCAATGTTGGAATATTGTTTTAACATTCAAATATAATTCTACCGAGTTCTGTTTTGAGCTCTCATTGTTCTCCTCATTTGCAATTATTAGTTTGATTTGTTCTAAGGCATGTACGAGACGTCGCATAGCATATACACTTAAAATAAAATTCCAATTGTGATATAATACTTGCTACAATGACATCAACACATCGAAAAGTATATCGATAGATTTTAAAAAAAAAGGGGGGGGGGGAAACTCTCATTATCATTTTAAGCCAAAATTAGTTAAATATTCACTTAAACTCTTCAAAATGTGTTGGAATATTCCATTCGTTTAACACCACTGTGTGCCAGTAATGTTGACAGCGACAAGATATATTTTTCAAATTTAAAAACTATTTGTCACTTTGGACCTTGTGTATTAAATTTGTTAAAACTGTTACGAAATCGGCAATTTAGCTCCTTTTGTAACATAATGTGTTTCAATATTTCTTAGTATAAAAAGGTGTGGTGTTTTAAAAAGGTCTCATCTGATTGGTTGTAGATTAAATGCCCCGACAGCTGATTGTGAAAAAAATACTCTCATTGAAATTATTGTACTTCGTAACTGCTCTTTGATAAGATTATACGAACCGATGCGCAGATAAAGCTCATGTCCTTTTAAGGTAATAATTATGCAAACACTCAATATTACATCAGCCAAAAAAAAATGATCAATTGTTAAGCCTTCCATTACGAGCCGTGGGGTCACGGGTTCGAATCCTTTAACAAATTAGTATTTATTTTTTTTGTAATAATAAAACTTTAGAATGAGTAACGGTTTCTATGACATTTGCCTAAATAAATTTACAAAATATCTAAATATTTCGTTATTTAGAATTTTTTTTGTAATTATTTATGTCTCACGAGCTATGGAATACTGATATCTATTAGCTCTCAAATTGAAGCTATTTGAAAGTACTATAAAGGAGTTTATAATGATTATCTTCATTGTAATATTTGCCAAAATAAATTCCCATAATTTTGATTTTCCATTATTAGGAAAATAATGCTGTATAAAATGTTTCTTAGGAACTAACAGATATAATGACTATTAGACACAAGACTCAAATTATTGAAAATTCCTCTATTTTTAAAAAAATATTAATGATTTTTTTTTTCATGCGGGAGTTATATTCTATTGTATGAAAACTAAAATAAGTAGAGAATAAAATGAACTTTCGGTGACGTTTAAATAGTTCAATGCCTAATTTTCAAGGACAGGGAAAAATCGAATTATTTTCTAACAGAAAATTAGGTACGTTTTCTGTTATTTCTAATTCAATTTTTTTAATAATTATTTTTAGTTCTTCTAGGACATAATTTTTTTAATGAATGATCCATGTAAAATAAGTATTTCCCTGACCTACGGGATTACTCATTTCATTCTAGATTCTAATCTTCTTATTTTATTCTTAACTGCCAGTCGAAGATTCTAGTCCTTTTTCACCCGAAGATTAACATCTAATAAAGGTTACAGTTGGCTATAAATTTATAATATCTTTTTTTCAAATCTAATATTTTATATGATTTTATTATCTTGTATTTTAATTTTTTTTCATCACGCAACATAAAAAAAAAAATGTTCATAAAAACTTCATAACATAATAAAGTTAAAATATTATTGCCGCTGTTGGTTCAAACCGGTTTTAAAATAAGTAATTTTTTTATATCTAACCTTAAATGGACGAAATAATTATTGCGGTACTAATTTTAATGAGTCAACTTGGAATTTCATTTTTGCTTTTTATGCCGTCAGTCTTTTACTATAAATTAAAATTTTATGATCTTATCCTAGCTAATTAGAATTCAGAACATAAATGTAGTTTTTAAATTCTGAATTGGGAATAATCAGTTTGAAAAATTGAAAATAAAGGTTTTCAAATAGGAGGATGGTTGTTATGATATATAAAAAAAAGAGTTTTTTTTATGGTAATATTGTTGTTTTTTTTCGCATGTGAAAGTAGTTTAATATTTAACAGATAACGTTGACTATATAAAAAACTAGGAACCTCTAAAGAAACTAGAACCTTTACACAGTCACTAGTCAATTCAATTCACTATTCAGAAGCCAGACTGACTCAATCACGAAGACCTCTACACTATCAGTTCGACTAACGCTTAGTTACAGTTGTGATATCGAACAGTAAGAATATTTTACAATACCTTATTCAATTCGTAATTAACAGAAATGTTTTTTTGTCATTTTGCCTTAAGAATAAAGTGGATAAACGACGTGAAGGAAGCATTCGCTGCCTCTCCTCCAATTTGAATGATCAGATTTCGAAATTTTCTTGGTAATCAAATTCCAAAAAAACACTTCACTATCAATCTGAACCTTGGTTTTACTGTCATCCCAACTGACCGGGTAAGTATCCCTTAAAAATACACATTGATTAAAGCTGCCCCAAGCTTATTTATTTATGGTCTCTATTGAAACATTGATATCTAGTGAAAACGAGAAAAATAGTGTAAGACCAAAAAATGCCGAGTTAACTTAAGAGGTTAAGTTTTATAAAATGTTTTATAAAAGACGGTTCATCCATCAGAACATTTTTTTCCGTGTAGATTAAAGAAACTATCTAGGAAGTGCGGTAACAAAATATTCTACTGTGTGTAAAACACAACCTATTTCCATCATTTTCTGAATTTAATATTCTGTACCTTTACTCTTTTTACATTGTGATTAAATTATTAGATTCTACTTTAAAAAAAAATTAATCTGCAATCATATTTTACAGATAATAAATTATCTAAAATTTATTTTATATCTATATTTTATTATCTTTAAAAAAAATGTAAAATAGATTTCATTGTCACTACAGAAATTACTCGGCCATGAATCCTAACCTATATGGGAACTATCATGATGATAATAGTGGGAATGTTCTCAAGAAATTTGATTGTACTTTGGTAGTTAGTTCTTCAGTAACATCACTTCTTATTGAATTTATCTAAAAATATTTTCATATGAACAAAAAATTGTTTTAAAATAATATTACTGAAAAATTATTGTTTTCCAGTATGGCTCCCTGTGTAAGGAAAACATTTAAAAATAAATAAATAGCAAATCATTTTTCATTTAATTTGAAAGTCCATATCTTGCATTTATAAATTAGAAACTTTTTTGATTTTCAAAATCCTGTGTGCCTTTATGTAGCTTTGTGAGATTGGAAACGGTTGGGGGCAAAATTACGGGTTGATTTAATTTATTTATTAAATAAACTTAATCTTAAGATTATTATTATTTTTTTTTTTTAAGTTTATTTTCTATTTTTCACCATCTATACATCAGTTCTTCTAGGAATATGGGTCGGATGGGAAATTCGATACCTGCATTCCTATTAGGAAATTTCTCGGGTTCCTGTTTAGGGGAAGATAATATCAAACATATATTTACAAAGAATTCTCTAACAGAGTTTAGATATACTCCTTGATACACGAGCCGTTCCAGTCCACGGTTATAAATGTATCAAATTACATTCAAGGTGAACATTAATAACAATCCACTGGAAACTTCTTTAAAATAAACAAAATAGTTTTATTTTCAATTATAAATATATTGGGATATATATATATTTATAAATACATCCCTCTATATATTTATAAATATATTGTGGCTCCCCTCTATATATTTGTCTAATATTACCCAAGATTGGATATAAAAACAAATGTAAATACCAATATATCTTAGGATGTACTTTATTGGTTACAGTAAAAGGATTATTTAATAGTATATTAAATAGATTAATAAATAGTATGAACAGGAATTAACGTTTGCCAAAAATAAATAAAATAACTTTTTACTAAAATTTTAAACTCTTTCACACATTTTTTTATTAAAAGGTTATATAAGTTTGCACAACTTTCATATTTCAAGGAAGAAAATTTTAGCCATTTAAAATTCATTTTATTTATTTGATGAAATTTGACATTTCATACTTATATTCCATTCGACGGTCATGCCGAACAGTCAATTATCCAAATTCTGCTTCACAAAACCTTCGATTAATTTATCTGATTAGTTTATATTATACATATTTTAATTTCGTAAAGTTTTATTTTTAAAAATATTCTAAATTTGTTCCCATGTCTAAATCCTCAGTATGTATTTTACCTTATAAATAATTATAATTTCATTCATATTTTCATTTTGTCATTCTCGTAGATATTGTTGTTATTAATATTTTATTGAAAGAAAGAAAAATGAACGGTTAAATTTAATTGATCAAAAAGGGTTGTAAAGTTTATCTATAATTCATTACTCTCAACTATAATTAATAAAAGGAAAAAAAGGTTAAAATTAACACAGAAATAAACATTTTTTTTTTTTATTAGTTTTTCTTACTATTTTTTTTTTAACCATTAGGACTTAGTTTTATTAATGTCATTCGTTACAACATTGATTTTTTTAAAAAAAATAATTTCAGGATAAATCAATTAATTATTTTGTGTCATTAAACATTCAATTAGGCCTATTTTGGCTCAGAGAAGAGCGTCCTAACTAACAAAATTTGTAGATTCGCCAGTTTGGCTTAGCACAGACGATACAACAAATCGGTCTTCATTAACATTGATTACCACGTAAACCATTCATCAATTAGTAAAAATGTGAAAATTTAAAGTTATGGTTTAAATGAACGACCTTTGATCAAACCTAATGGACAAACTCTTCAAAAATTACGATGTATTAGTCCATTCAATTTTAACGTTATCCACCTTTTTCCTCTTCTTAAACATGCGAAACCTACTTTTTGAACGTAGATTTCCGAAAGCTATCAGTTTTTGATATAATCTTTAGATAAGGCTATGGCACGATATCTCGAAACGTGCCTATCGACTGGCAGTAGAATCTTGTTAATTACTCCTTCTGTTTACTCGTATCAAAATGAAGAAATATATAACATCTGGTGATTATTTCAACTAATGGGGCAAACTTGTGGCCTTAAAGTGCGAAATTTAATTAACCTGTGATTTTTATTTCAAACTGATAAGGTTTTGACGTTAAACGTACTAAAATTTAATTTTCCAAGTAACGTTTTAAAAAGATTTTCGAGATAATATTTTTTTATCTGATTTACTGTTGCTTATCTCAAGTTATCAAGTTAAGTATGGAATCGATTATGTAAAACAACCTAAATTTTACATAAGTATTTTTCTATCCGTTTGCAACATTGTCCTTCGGAAACAGCTAAGTGGAGTAGCCTCAAATATATTTACAGTATGGCAAAAGTTATTTACTTTGACATCTTTTCGTTTACAACTATCAATTTAAATAAAACAAAAATATGGAAATTCTTTTTAAATATTACAAAAAAATATTAATTCTCTCTATAAAAATATATTTATATATAAGAAGATGGTCAGGGTTGTGGTCAAAAGAGAAACAAAAATATTTTACAACTATTTATTTTCCGACGTTTCGCCTCACTTTGCAGGGCTTCATCAGGGCTAAAAAGATACAAAATGATACAATGATAAGAATATAAATACAAAGATAAGATACAATGATAAGAATATAAATACAAAGATAAGAATAAAAACAAGTAACAATGCCAAGAGTAAAATTTCTTTATAAAAATACGTAAAATATAAAGCTAAAACAGTACACGATATTCATATAAAACAAAAACAATACGGCGAAGGAAAAAAAAATTATAGAGATAAAATAAACGTCATGAAAGAATAACTATAAATAAAATAAATAAATAAATAATAAAGCCGTTAAACGGTTGGCACCTCCCCACTCCTCCACGCTTCCGCATCATTGTTTCTGTTCAAGCGATTGCTTTGAACAGGTAGGTTGTCCTGACTTGTTCTTTGCTCATTTATTATCATCTTATATCATTATTATTATTTATTTATTTTTTTTAATTATAATTATTCTTTCATGGCGTTTATTTTATCTCTATAATTTTTTTTTTCTTCGCCGTATTGTTTTTGTTTTATGTGCATCTCCTGTACTTTTTTAGCTTTATATTTAATATATTTTTATAAAGAAATTTTTACTCTTGCCATTGTTACTTGTTTTTATTCTTATCATTGTATCTTATCTTTGTATTTTTATTCTTATCATTGTAACATTTTGTATCTTTTTAGCCCTGATGAAGCCCTGCAAAGTGGGGCGAAACGTCGGAAAATAAATAGTTGTAAACTATTTTTGTTTCTCTTTTGACTGCAACCCTGACCATCTTCTTATATATAAATTTTTACGGTCAACTATATATACATATAAAAAATATATTTAATTCATATTTAATCGTATTGTGTAAATAAAGAATACACTATTTATACAATGAGAGAAAAAAAAAATCAGGTGAGCCCTGTCACCATTAGACTGACACAAAATACAGAGATCTCCTTTCCAAAAGAGGCTACCCTCAACCCGGTTTTCCTTCACCTATGGAGCTTAGAAAGAAGGAAAAAAATAATACTAATAATAATTTACTTGAAACCGAATCATGTCTCCAAAAAATTATTTGTAAAGAAGTTGTGTTTTGTAACAGCACTTCTGTGAGGGCCCAGGGTTAGTTTCAATTAATGTCCACATTCTTGAACTTCCTGCATAAATCTGTAGCTGGAGGGCAATAGCCCCTTTTTAGCGAGAATCCGACACCGCATTAGCGGTTTGAGTTCATGGAAGCTACTCGAATGATTTTCAAATTTCTATATTGGATACAAAAACTGTTTTTGTAGAGAGTTTGATGAGAATATATCAATATTAATATGTTATATTACACCAAAAATGAAATCGCTTAGATGGGAAAAAAATATGGATCACTGAATACTTTGTTAACCATTGCAATTTTTTTCATTTTGAGATATGCAGTTGTATTCTAGGTTTTGGAGTAGGACTGTAAATTTTATTACAGAATTTGTTTTATTCCCTTCGGGCATGTTCAAAGATTGTTTAAAATTTTGAGGTTAATATAAACCTCAAAACAAAACTTCTTTCAAGTTTCGACGGCTAAATAATTTGATTGCATTTTGGAATCCTATCTCTGTAGGTTAAGAACCAATTTCATCATTAACAAATTATAAGAGCCCTAAGTAGTTATACTTTAATAATGAAGAGTAATTAATAATAATAAGAAGTAATTAATTGAATAAAGTAATTAATTGATGAATACAAGAATCCATACATTAATATAAATAATATTTTCTTGTATGATTCACATGTGAGAAGTAAACTATTTAAATAAAGAGAATGATATTATTTATTTCATTAGCAAGTTTTTAGAATCCAAATTCTCGTCGGTTATTAGGTTAGTCAATTAATTTCCAATAACTTTTATATTGTAAACGTTAGGGACTCTAGTTACAAAATGTTTCAATTGTTTCAATATATTCCAAGTATCAAAGATAGTTTTGTCTACAATATATAAATTTTTTATTGCAGTTAGCATCCTATTTGAAAGCAGAGTGCATTTTTATTTTTCTGGAATGTAAATTATATTAGGAAGGCTTATAAATTCTGATTTCAACAAATTTCATTAGCAACAGCTTTACAAAAGCTGCTATTTCAAATCCGATAGACAAAATAATAAAATAAAAGCTATATAATATATAATATATCAGCCGGTCACTCACTCACTATATTTCATTTTCTGTCATATTGTTCAATCTATAGATTCAATATTTGTTTTTTCAGTTTTTTAAACACTACTTACATATCTTATATTATACATCAATTATCATTTTTTTATTATTTATTACTCAATTCAATATTTTGTAAAATTCCAAACTATTTCTTTTCAATTTTATGATTCTCTAAATGATGGTTGTTATCTCTTTTGTTCTATAGCCCCGATGAAGACCTGAAACTCAGGTCGAAACGTCGGCATAAATAAATATTTTTGTTTACTTATGTTTTTCTTTGCTGACCGCACCATCATCTCCAATCAGTAATCTACGGTCAATTATCTACACCTCATAAATAAAAGCTATAATTTCGTTCGTTTAGTGAATGTCCTGAAACCTCTTCATAAAAGATTCATCCATTGATAAAATTTATTTTTTTAGGAAAATTCTTTATCAATTATGACGTCAACGTGATAAACTTGACAAATGCAATAAAGATACACTCCCTTTATTTCCTTAGCTTAAAGAACTTTTTATAAAACTGGGTTCATATGATGCATTGTTATGTGCAATAAAAATAATAAAAGCATTGTTCAATTAAAAAAAAATTTGAATTTTGAGGGAATGCATTTAACTATTTTTCTCTCTTGTAAACGATAGTAAACGTCTAATCGATGTAATTATTATCACGTTTTTACCGGCAGGCAAATATCTTTAGCGATAAAATAAAACAAACAACTGAAGGCGGATCTGTATAATTCCTCTTTTATAGAATTGCATATTTGAAATTTTTCTTAACGTATAAAAAAAATGAATTGCAAAACTATTTATGAAGCGTATCTCACCTGTTCAGTGTGTGATCTTTTATGTAACTGAATGCATAATTATGATCAGGATAAATTATCTTTTATCAGTTATATCTCCAAGCGTTAAATTTTACAGCTCTTTCTTTATGATGCATATTTTAAAATTAACAAAAAATATTAAATTGATAAGTTTTTTGTTAATTAGTAATTT
>NW_027111420.1:961894-982488 GCF_000696795.3 Halyomorpha halys
ATAACTTCATGTTGCTGAAGTGCACGTCAATTAATCCTGAAGTATCCTGGTAAATGAAGAATTCGTAGGCGTTCCAATCACTCCTATGAGTCATTCAAAATCGTAATATAAATTAAAAACAAAAATAAAAAAATTCTATTTATAGGATTATATTATTATATTGAGTATAGATATTACTTTTTTTCTCCGAAATTTTTTATTTTTTTTTTTTAGAATTATTAATGTTTTATTTTCGAATGAAATTTTAATATCAGTTTCGAAAATTCATGATGGTATATTATTCTTGAATGCGGACGTGACAGGAACCATGAAACCATAGAATGGAATCGTAAATTAAGCCATGTTTATTGCAAGATCAACGAATATCTGTGATACGTCACTGTTTATGGCTGATTTCGTTAAATCCTATCAGCTTTATGTAAACATCTTTAATACACTTAATAGAATAGCGAATTTTAAAAAATAACAATGAATAACGCTATGTCAAATACAGCTGTTTTGATATCAATTTACAAAGAATAATTTGAACGTTTACATTCTGAATTAAGGACGTTTAACTGGATTCATACGATTACAAGGAGAAAAAAAAATCTATTTTTAGGAATTTCGAAGTATTACACATTTTGTTTTTTTTTAATTCTAATCCATTCGCTCAATTATTTTTATTTCTCTCCAACGTTTCAGTCCTGAGGTTTATCAGATTATCAAGGAGACCTTAAAGTGATTAAGATAAAAGTATAATTGTTTGTCAGTAGATTACCATTATTTTAGAAATTTATCAAAGTTAAAATTAAACTACACAATGAAAGTTTGTGGTATTAATTGATAGACATAATTGGTTTTTAAAGATGAATTGACTTGGGCATAGTAGCCTGTAATATAACACTTAATTAAACCCCAATACATCAATGTTAAGGTATGATAGCGAAAATATGTTGTTTTTTTTGATAGATGAAATGTAAGTAAAATAGAAAAAAAACTATTTTGAGTTCACTTTGATAATGGTCTAAGAGCTGAAATGAAAGCAGTTGGGAGAATGGATTCAATAAAGTTTTTGTTGAAATCTAAATTAATTTTTTTAGGGTCTATTGTTATAAGCTTGAGAAAATAGTAGATAATAACTAAACTTTCTTATCTATCCCTCATATTTTAAATTTAAAACATGCTTACTAGATTTAGAAAAGATCAACTTTGAGGTCAATGATTAAGATATGAGTGATATAAAATAAACTAGTTATATATCTATAAGTTAAAATATTTGAAAAATTAATTGATCACGAATCATAAATCTTTAAACCTATAATTTATAGATCATTGTGTATGAAAACCTTTGAGAAAGATATATATAACATAACGTGCCTATAGATATAATAATGAGATAGATAGTACTGGTGTCACTGACCACGGCCAGTTTAGATCTTCAATCACATTCCACACCTATTTATGGCAGGAGGTATGTCCGAGTTAGCTAGAGTGGAAACTGCAAGCCTTTTCATATTGTTCTATCCTTGACCTCTTTGCCAACTATGGTTTCATTAAACAGCAAACAAAATTTGACAGGCCTTAGATTGCAATAGAACTCAATCCCTTTTCCAAAACCAATCGCAATCCGTTACTCTTGACGTAATTGTTATGAATACTTTATCAATGGATTACGTCGTTTGTTTGGTATGTACTCTTCGTTGCATAAATGAATTATGAAATATTTATCAGGTCCATTTTCCGCCTTGGACATCTGAATATCTTGAGCCGTTAGATAGGAAAGGTGACTTTCCGTCATCATTATCTGATTATGAATGTCGTTGTTCCTATTACTGCTTGATGGTCGAAAATGGGAAAATAAATAATGATAATCGAATGATGGTAATGATAAGTTTCTCGGAATGATAGATGGACAACCATAATGAAAAGAGAAATAAAGCTCACGGAACAAATAGAATTTCTGGCTAATGTCGTAAAGGAGCACCTGCTATGTTTTTAATAGTATTATTAAAACTAATTAAGAATAACTTTTGTTTGGGGAAATTGCGAAATTATAAGTTTTGGGAAGAAAATAGTTTACTCCCTGGACAAATAGGCTGCATTGCTGACCCAAACAGGTATCGTACTATTTATACTATAATTATTGCAGTATACACGATATACAGTGCTTCTCCAGATAGTCAGAACTTACAAAATGTGCAGAGATGAATGGTGTAATTGATGAAAGACGAGCCGGGCTTATTATTATTAAAAAGGATGTCAAGCCCTGGAGTACATCCAGCTGCCAATGGCGTAGAGAAGAGGTTGTACTGACCAGGCTGAGAATAGGTCACACGGTGTAGCGTTTATTTCAAAAGAAACGCTTCCGAACTGCCAGTATTGCTACAACAATTTGACAATTAGCCATATTTTCCAACAATGCCCATATTTCACACCACACCTCCAATAGCTTAGAATTAAACCCTCTGAGACTATGATAAAACAATAGAATTATTTTTTCAGTTTTTTTTTGTTTTGTTTTTTTTTAATATTTATTTATTGCTATTTACAACTGTTCATTATAATACATTTAGTAAATCTGTTCTAAGTTAAATTGGAGTGTTACAGGCGTGTAGAGAAACTACCCATTGGTAGCACTCTAATGACATTTTACATTAGCAGGTCTCGTGGTTATCTTCTTTTCAGGCGCCTCGGAGGATTGTCAGGAATGGAAGAGGATGCAAGATTAGAAAATAAGGGGTTTGAGTTTTTAAAATCAAAACATTTAATGACAAAAATATAACATTGAACGGGAAAAGAAAAAATAAATTAAAATAATAATAATTAAAAAAAAAATAAAATTAAACAAATATAGGCAAAATTAAATAAGATATAAATGGCTCTGATGACCAATGAAGTTTAGCCCCACTAGATAAAAACAAACTAACAAATGAGCCGGGTTTAGGGGAACGCTGGGTATTATTTCTTGTATAAAAACTTAAGATAAGCACTTGGCACGTGATGAAAACCGTTTTGAATTGATTCAGACGGTGTTTTAAGACTATAGGTGAACTGTTTAATTGAAATTGTAAACATTGCTTGAAGAACATAACATGAGTGAATATATATCTGCAGTAAGAAATATAATTAATATTTTAAATGTAGGAATAATTTATTTTTGTTTATGAAATGTGCTTCATATACAAAAATAACAAATACTGCCCAAGTTCACTACACCGCATACATATTCAAATCTAATCAGACAATTTTTTTTTTAATCTTACAATATATAGGTATAACAAGTACCCCATATATAATAATAGTATATGACTTTTTTTCTTTTTTGTTTCATTGCTTTGGTTCTTTTATCTTTTTATTATTTTTTTTCTTCTTTCTATACTTTATTAATTTTTTTTTTTGATAATCTATTTCTCTTTCTTTTTTTTTCCATATTTTCTCTTGCAACCCAATATGACTTTCCTCTTTTTTTTTCTTTACTATTCCCCTCTAAAACACACTTAAAATACAAAATACAACTAATATTCATTTTAAATAAATAGAATATAAACTCGTAATATATATGTCATATAATTGATAAAATTAGTGGATAGGTAGATATATAAATATACATAAAAAAAAAAATTACAAATAGATATAAAAAAGTTACAAATATAAAAATAATGAAAAACAGTAAGATTAGATATTTATATCTTAGAAAATCTCACTGGCAGACGGTATTAACTCATGGAAGTATTGTGTATTTGTTTAATATAATATAATCTAGCATGTGTAAATAAAGGCTGTTCAATTCAGTTCAGGAATAATGTTGATAATGATTCTATAATGTTGATATGGTTAATCGAATGGCCGATGAACAGTTATCAGGAATCACGCCGCCCTCCCCCCCACAATATTTAGCTACTTCACAATAACCGCGATATCTTACATGAGAGTACATCGTCTGAGGAGCAGCTCTCCACTGCATGGGTTTATGGTTGATTTTTTTCACGTGAACCTTTAGACTATCGGTGATAAGAAGAGTGATTTGAATCAAACTTATCCAAAATAATGTTGTTAATGTCATTGTACCTAAACTTTCGATGGTATTTTCAGGATAACATGTTCCATAAAGCTACTCTCACAGATTCTTTTTCTGAATCCCCATTGATGTTTGATAAACATTTTGAATTACTAATTAATTTTGAAAAATAATATTTCTGTTAATAAATACGTATTGGACTGTGAAAGTAAAAAAAAAAAAACACTGATAACAATGCTTGAAGGTAATAGGCCAGACAGCAGCCATTATGATGATTTGCTGTCTCTTTCACAACTCTATCTTCTCATTTCCTCTTTCCTCTAGTTAATGCCCTAGACCTTGCATCATCAATTTTTGAAACCGAGTTTCAATCATTTTCGCAATACAATTCATTTTTTTGGATAATTACATTGAAATTGAAGTAAACAAGTATTCATGAGTTGTTATTAAGATAGTATCTTGTAGCTAATGGTATTCTCCTAAGAACCATTTCACCATTGAACATTGAAAATGTAGTAATATTCTCTTTAATAATTTAGTATAAGAGTATACAATTATCACTACAAAGTTTTAATTTTATTATTATAATTTTTTTTAAGCAGTAATATATTGTTTTTATTTCTTTATTACCAGATCAGCCTGGTTGGCCTTCACTATAAATCATTATAAAATTTTGTTAGCCTTTTTAACAAAAATTGATAATGGGGGAGTATAGTCTCGTGAGATGCTAATAGACTCTGGCTATTAATAATGATATATCATTGTCGTGTTGATATATCATATGTCATGATATATCATGACAACGGAACA
Source organism: Halyomorpha halys (assembly GCF_000696795.3). NCBI lineage: Eukaryota > Metazoa > Arthropoda > Insecta > Hemiptera > Pentatomidae > Halyomorpha > Halyomorpha halys. Next base: position 966,705 of record NW_027111420.1, read on the forward strand.
ATTATAAATTATAAAAAATTAAAATAATAATAGTTATGTAATTAAAGAATAAAAAAGAAAATAACAAACATAAATGAGATTTATAGAATTAATAAAAATAAATAATTGACTTATGCAGCAATGTTGAAAGAAAATTTCCTTCCTCTCATAATTGACCTTATTTATACCTTAAAGATATACTATATATCATTGTATACATCACTTCTCAGAATAATTAGAAATTTAAATTAAAGTTGAAAATTCTCTTAAGGAATAATTATTAAGTTTCATTTCTGATAAATATTTTTCGATTTATTTGAGAAAACCACTTTTGTATATTAATGTTTACTACTCATGAGGATTTCTCTATTGAGAATATTCGAAAAACCTGAATAGTACTAAATATCCATCTACGACCTGTAAAAACCTAAGTGGTTAGTTTTTACGTTCAACTATGAGATCATCTCTCATCCCCAAACTAGGGTCAGGTAACCTTATAGTTACGAAAGGTTATTATTTTTATTTTTTCTCACCCTCCTTTTAATATTATTTATCAAACTCTTTCTATATAAAATATAAGATATATATATTTACATTTTTTTTTTTTTTAACCTGGAGGTATTGAAAGGATAGAATTTTGACAGAGGTATTATTTTTGGCACTTAGCATCTTTTATATTTTATTTCAGAGTAGAGAGGGACAACTTTTGTTGCTTTTTACGAATGGACCCCTAGACTGCAACCAAAATATACTTACTGCCACACCGGGACTCGAACATGGGCCTGGCATATAGGAGCCAAATTTGCCCACCGTTAGAACTAACTCATTCTAATTTTCTTAGATTTAAATTTTTAAGACACTGTTTTCGTAATACCGTTTGTGGTTTCCTAACGTTAAAAACCGCACGATTGTAAAACGAGACTGAGATCAGTTCTTGAAACAATTCCACTTTCCCTGCAGTATTGCAACCGGTATTGCAACAATGTACTATCGGTTTTAAATTGATAGTGGTTCATTGACAATTTTTTCCACGACTTCCTACAAATATAATCTGAAAAAACATTTTTTTTTTCATTAATATTTACAGTTTAAAAGGAACGATTCAAAATTTATACATGAAAAGGATGAGTGAATTGTAAATAAAAATACATGAATGTTGGTTAACATGTTCATATCATGATGGGTAAATTAATAAACTCAGACAAAATACAGATAAATATTGGTATTAATTATACAATAATATAATGGGTATTATTTTACAGATGGTTCGAAAACAGTAAACAACAGGCATATATTTGAGCTAAGAAAAATTATACCCATACCGACCAGTCTTCGAATGGTTGTAAAAAAATTAACAAATACTTTGTAGATTCTTGGAATATACCCAAAACGGGTGATGCAATTTTCAAGTTTTCAGAACTGTAAAATTACGAAACTATCATCTATTTATATTGACCCTAATTCAGAGCTCGAGTATACTTCAGGTTGAGATTATCGTATTAAATTGCTCACTTCGACTGGAGATTATGGCTTTTCTGGAAATGCATATAATTTAATGGCGCTTGACTTTGAACCTTATTGTGAAACCTTTATAGCTAAATATTCCGATTATTATGCATAGGAAGAATTAAAGCTATCACCTGGATATATACTCAACGTGAGGAATAAATATTTGTTACCTCAAAAGCTCCAGAAAAATTGTAGGTGCCAAATGGTTATCCTAAAAAACATTACTGAGGGTAAAATTGGTGGAACAATCTTGAAAATGTGTTAAAACGTAGCAAAATGGACTTGAGAAGAGAATGGATTAACAAGTCATCCCTGAAGGAAGAGAAAGTACGGCGTGAAGGAAGTTGAAGAGATGAGGTAACGTTTAACGTGTACTCTTCGTTTAGTATTGGAAGCAGAAACAAAGCAAAGTAGATTTAGAATGGCAATAAGCAGTAACTCCTCAATTGTTCAAGAATTCACATTAAAATATTTTTATGATCTAGCTCTAGAATATTACACAAACTAAAATTATATTTTCTTAAAGCTTAATTTTTATTTTACCACTTGTTATATAAATTAAATACACGAATTTAAAATATATAATATATTTATGTATATATAATCTGCTTAATTTAATACGTACATAAATTTTATTTATTCAATGATAGTTAACTAGCTATGTTTTTTCTAATGATTGATAGATATTAGATAAAGAAGTTATTGCACCCCAGTTTTAGATTACTTTAATGAAAGCGATATACAGTTGCTAGTCAAAATTTATGACTCTTCCAATCAGGGGAGTAGGGAATAGGGAAATATGGGGAAAATGGCGTCTGTTTCAAAACGTGAATACAAATTAATTTTTATTCGAAGCCCCATACCTTTACTACCTACAACACCAAAAACATAATTGAACATTATTTAAGATTGAGTCAATTTTCTGAAACATTTTTTATTTTCATTTTAATATCTTTATTGAAATTTACAACTGTATATTATATAATACAATCAGGAAATTTGATCTTAGATAAAATGAAGTGTTACAGGCGTGTAGAGCAACTACCCATTGCTAGCACTCTAATGACATTTTACAATAGCAGGTCTCGTGGCCATCTTCTTTTCATTCTAAAATATGAGCTCTAATAAAGCCGTTTACTTCAATAGTCCCCGAGATATTATTTCAAAAAGCAAAAAAAAAAATTTTTCAATTAACGAAAAATTAATATTTTGAGAATTTCTTTATACGACGTATAGATGTTTATTAGGAATAATAGCTGTTTCCATGATATTTGCCAAAATAAATTCGTAAAATATTGATTTATTTTGTTGTTCGGAAAAAAAAACTGAAAAACTATATCTGAGGAACTATTTGACGTAGAGTTGCCTATTAGTACCCAAATAAAGCTGGTTGTACTGTAGTTGATAGCATTTATATTCCTAGGAGCAGTAGTTTCTATGAAATTCGCCAAAATTAATTCATTAAATATTGATTTTTCGTTATTAGGGAAAAAATGTTACTTTTTGCAAAACTGTATTTTCTCTACTATAAATTATGTGCTATTACGTTTGTTAGTGTTTTTCGAATATGCAGTTCTGAATGAAAGATTAGTGATAAGTTGAGGCTTTTCTTCAATAAAATAAACCTCATGGGGCTTTTGCCCTAAATATTTCAATATTTATCTTTTTAGAGACATTTACTGTTTCCCTGATATAGCCAGGCAAAAACTGAACCTTTACCTAATAGAAAGTAACGCGTGATTTTTTTCTTTACTTCGAGGAACTCAAAAATAGATGTTTTGTAACTTCATGAGCAGCTGCAATTTTTCATTCGCGTTACCTTGGTTAGTAGAGCCATCAATCTTGATTGTTAATTGTCTATAGTTTATAGTATATAGTATATATATAGTATATAGTTTTTATTAAAGTAATCAATAATTGGGCTGAAATGACTTTTTTTCTCTCCTGTTGTGCTCTTAGACTGTACGTCCACAGTCCTAATCATAAGGAAGGAGGGGAAAATAGTATAAGTCAAAATATTCCTGAATTTTGTTGTTTTGTACGTTTTGAAAGTTACACTTCAAACGAAACATCTATTTTTAAAAGGAACATTAGGGGGATTCATGATGTTATGTTAAATGTGAAATGTTCTACTATGTTAAATTTTATTAGTATAGGATTGTGAGAAATCCTGTTTAAAGTCATGTTAAATATTAAATGCATAAGAGCTCCTAGTGGATTTTCTGTACAACTCATTTTATAACCTTTCCTTCCAAAACTTTATGTCATTGTTTACTTCTAAGTTTTAATTAATGTAATTTATTATAACATGCCTAAAGTGAGTGAAAAGTGGAAGTTTTAGGAAAGTTTGGCAACGGGGTGTCTTGTTGCTTTTCTAACTTGTGAGGAAGAGAATCAAGATGAGCTAATTGACAACTGTCATTACATTATTATTACTATCTACCATTGTTTTATTAGTTTTAAAAACATCCAAAACAATCCAAACACAATCTACGAGCAAGTAACCTAACACAACAAACAAAATGGTGACTAGCTCAGCTGGTCTGTTGTGTGACGTCATTCTCATTTAACAGACCTAGTAACAGGCTCTCAACTGTGTTATATGTTACATTATTTTAACATGGTAAAAGAAGGAAATATTTCTCCGTTTAACATGTTAAACTAATGATCATGAATACCCCAATTGTTGTTCAATGGAACTATCCAGAAGGGATGATAAAGATAAACAAAATGTTCTCAAGTATGTAGAACATTTAACCTATTTCGACAATTTTGTGGCTCATGCAACTTTTACCACCCTCCCATGAATTTCAGTCAGTGCTCTAAAATGTTTTACATTGCCAATTGATCTCTTATTTTCAATATCACCCTTGTAATAAATATTTGTTTTATTTTTGTTAATTTAATACTAATGTTTTTGACAGGTAATTAGTATTAATTGCCTTTATCGTTTCTTTACCTTAAAGGCACTTTTCTTGAACTGGCGCAGTATTATATTCCAGCATTTCTCGCAACCACAATAGCAGATGGAATGATTCTGCAGTGGATTACAAAATAAAAAAGTAAGTTACTTTTATACCACAAATGGTATCTCTACGTGTACTAGTATCTTGTACTTAATTGTGTACAGATTTCCGTATAGCTTATACAGTTTTTTATGTTTCCGTAGATGAGTATGATGCAGTATGATAGATCAGTAGTTCGTTAGACACGTAGTACATTGATTTATCTATGTTATAGTAAAATTAGACAATTCGTTTTAGCCTTGTTATTTTGTTGTAGTTGGCATATAAAAGGAATTTCGCCATTGAAAAGATATCATTACACCAGTAATTTATCCATTAATTCCCTTTTATTCTTACTTTTTATTTATCAGGTTATTAATGATCGCTTTACTAGTTATTATCACTGTTCATATTAATGATCGATTTACTAGTTATTATCACTGTTTATATTAATGATCGATTTACTAGTTATTATCACTGTTTATATTAATGATCGTTTTATTAGTTATTATCACTGTTTATATTAATGCTCGCTTTACTAGTTATTATCACTATTTATATTAATGATCGTTTTACTAGTTATTATCACTGTTTATATTAATGATCGTTTTACTAGTTATTATCACTGTTTATATTAATGATCGCTTTACTAGTTATTATCACTGTTTATATAATGATCGTTTTCTAGTTATTATCACTGTTTACATTCATTTTTACAACTTATTCAGTTTCACGTGAATCTAATTCGAAACAACAAATTTTTCCAATTATTTTACAAAGCCCGTTTTCTTTGTTGGATGACTAGCGAAACGTCTCAACTGGCGTTGGTATAGAGAAAAAGCTTCCCTTTTTTCTGCTATCAACTGTCGCCCTACGTCCAGACTGTATATTTTTACTCCTGACATGGTCTCTAAACCCATACCTGGAGGGCTGACAAATTCTTCCCAGACTTTCTAAATAAACGATTCTCTGAGAGGCAGGTACACTTTTGGTCACGTAGGCCTATTCAGGAGTTACGTTGCCTATTTTAAAAGTTAAGCTTGATACATCTTCCGCTCCAAAGAACTCCGTTCGTTGTAGTTAAACCCATAATAAATCATCGTGAGAGTCTAGCTTCTAGTTGCCATGACGTATAGCTTTATATTTTTTTCAACAGACATCATAATGATGGATGATAGTAGATCCATTCATCATAATAGAAACATTTAAACTTCACTTGTGCATTACAAGTGTATCTGTGTAAATAAATAAATATATGTGTGTGTTTTTCTGGAGAACTGTGATGTATCATTAACAGTCTCGAAAAAAATTATAAGTTATATATCTTCTAGAAAAAATGTTAAGTATTAAAAATTCAATAAAATTAGAACAGGAACTACAAAATATATTCGAGCTTGACATTGAAATTTCATTCGTAAACCTGTCCCATAACACTGCCGAAGCTGGTGATGTGATGCCAAGAATTTATAAATCAAGAACGGAAGGAAGAAAATATTTTGTAATAAAAAACAAGAAAAATGTTTGTTATGGAATTTTCGTAAGGATAAATAAATTTGATATTTTCACTTTTCGATAACTAATATTAATAACACGCATTTGTTAGAATTTATACAACAAACATTACATCAATAAAACATTGAATTAAATAATAACCCACATTTCAATTTCAAACTAACAATGCGTATTTGTAAATCAGTTCGCATTCAAATGCATTGGCAGCAATTATGCTTCCGTTTTGATTTTCTCTTACAATGCGTTTGTAACATCAGAATAAATCACTTTTAATTTTAATTAAAGTGTTAAAAAGATCTTTTTAACAGATTTTTAATGATTTTGTACTTTGTTGAAGGACGTTAAGATACATACAACTATTGCAATGTAATGATTATTTTTATTTTTAATACTTGTATGAGAGGCAAGGTTCAATGATGACTTGTAAAAAGTTCAGTTGATAATTAATTTTTAGAAAAACAGCCATCGAAAAGTCCTATTAAACAGTCAAAAAACGCTTTTTTTTTAGTTTTTATCTTATTCAATAACAGTACTAACAAATGCATGAATAAGAAGAACTTCATTCGTTGATTTATTATTTTTCTCCGCCTACTGTGAGTTACTATGTGGCAAAAACGGGGTTTCCGAGCGGTGGTCCGCGGACCATAAAGTGGGCCACGGGTGAGTCCAGGAATATAGTTTAATGAGTATTTATTGTTAGAAGTGTTTTACTGGTTATCTTACTTAATGTTTGGGTGTCAGCATTAAGGTTTTAACAATATTTGAAAATTAGGTTGTTTAAAAGTGACTCAAAATTCACTTAATTTTTAAATATTTTCTGAGGGGCTCCGTGACCCTTTCCCCAAGTCGGTAGATGAAGGTGGCCGCGCATGGTTCAATTATCGGTTTAGTGGTCCATAGATTTTTATAGGTTGGGAACCGCTGTTGTAAGATATTAAATTTATAGTAGTGATTTACTAACGAGTAAATCTCTAAGTTATAAAAACAAGAAATATCTATTTCTATTTCTCCTAAATCCTATAAAAGTTGCCCAGGCATCGTAGTTTTTTTTATACGATTTCGAAGCTTCTGTTGTTAAAGATATTATCATTGCTCAAGGTTTTTTTCCCATACGTACTACTTGAATCTCTCTTCAGACGTCAGTTGAGAACTTGCACGCATTTCTCTCGCTTTCAGACATCTTTATCTGGGCGTGTCAAAAAACTCTTGAGGTCAAGCATATAAGAAATAAAGGTCGCGTTCAGATATACTTGATAGTCATCAGGCTTTTTTATTTTCAAGTTTTTGTTTTAAATATTAAAACATTTTTGGTATTTCGTTAATCTTTATAGGAAATTTTATCAATAAGAATAATCAAAATTAACAATATTTAAAATAATAATACATTAAGTGTTATTAAGTCTCTTGCAGATATTATATAGGAACAGGGTCGAAAGTACTTGTTTAAAAAACAATAGAAGTCGTGATTTTGGACACTTAGATATTTACCTGCGCACACGAGATTTCTATTTAGATCTATTTTGATTCTAAGATAGCAGACAATTATGAAATTTCTTCAATCAAATTCCATTTTATTACATTTGCCGGACCAATATTATTGTATTGGTAATATGAAAGCTCAGCCAGAGATATTTTATTGGTAATAAAGGTTTTTTTGCTGACGTAATGAAATTATATTCTAATGGAAAGTTTTAAAAAAACAGTGAAATCTGTAAACAAGGCCAACGTTATTGAAGGCTAGATGCTATACCATGTAATTTATTGTCATTGAAAATTATTCTAGAGAATCAATACATTTTATTCGATCATTGTATATTTTGGTATTAATATTTTATTCAAATGAATTGATATAGAGATAAAATACATATTTTTAAACAAATACTTGAACACAAAATAAGTATTTATGTATCTAAGGCTTTCTTTCTATTTATGACGAGAAATGAGGTTCCTGCTGAATATACTGGAAAAGCTGAGAAGAGTAGGATTGCTTAACAAATGAATGTATTTGATTAAAGAGGACAAAAATGCGAAATACAACATGAAAGTTAAACCAGAAGATAAAGACAGGTGGAAAATCAATTACCCAAAAAGAAAAATACACAAAAAGAGACGAGTGAAAATCAGACAAGGGATAAGACGCCACGCTGAAAGGCAAAGGAGCCAAGAAGAGAAGGATTATTTATTCCACTTCGACGATAAATAAGATTTTACCAGAATGATTCTATTGTATCCAATAGCAATGATATAAAAGATGGTTATTGGTATTTTATTGAATCCCATACAATGTTTTATTGCTAATAAAGTATTAGGTATATTAATTTTTCACCACAGGCATCTTAATTCTTTGTCCCTCTCAGAAAAACATACAAATGTGGTGTGTTAGCTATGCTTTTCATCTATTATCTCTAACAAACCTTAACTCCTCATTCGTTCGGATTAATGACGTAACTGAGAATTATCTATTAAGGAAAATTTTCCCTCGAGAGCACGTTTTTATGGTATTATAATTTATGGATATTTACAACCTACTTTTTTTTTTTTTAGCTTAAACAGCCTTAAACATTTTTTCAACATGAAATATTTCAGATCATCAGACTATATATAGTTATATTTTAAATTTAATTTATGTTTTTTGTATACTAGATGTTTAATTTTACTCGTTTATTTAACTTTATTTGCTTCTTTAACATACTAATTCCTTTATCATATTATTTAGTATGCATTGTGAATTGTCTGAAATCTTAATGATATTTTACTTTTTGAAAAAAATGTGTATTAATTCAAAATTATAACATCTAATAAAAATTAAAATGTGTATTTTAAAGCGATTACATTATAGGAATAATATTAAACCTGAATTCAGATTATTTTATTCCAATAATGTATAAACTATGGAATACAATTGTTAATTATCTAATTATTAATCTTACTTCTATTTTAAAATCCATTATTTATTGTTATATTTTCTATGGGAATCGACCTTAGTCGCTGCATCACTTAAATATTGAATGAAAATAGAACACAATGGTGTAAGATTTATGGGAAAGCTGGGACGACCTCTCTGACAGATGTAGCCCCATAACGTTAAGTTGATAGGGGCCCTGCTACTGTTTGGAATAAATCATAGCTACAAAAACTTACAGGACAATCACAAAGCCTTCATTGTAAAGAGATCGAAAACAAACCATTCACGAAAGAATATTCACAGTAATAATAATCATAATCAGATGTTATAATGACAAATTTCTTAATTAGTTCTTAATCGTCACGAATTAAAAATCTTATGTAAACATTACTTTCACTTATTACAATGGAAAAGAAAAAAGGGATACATTCGATTCGAATTGGAAAAGGTGAGACCTCTCCCCCCTCCCATATTTCCTGATTACATTAGACTTTGTTATTTTTGTTAAACTGTTGTATTCTTGGCAGAAACAAAATATATACTCGTCATTATTTTCAATATTATTATTTATCCATTATATTTTAGAAATGTACATGCTTTTGGAAACAGTTATAATAGTTTTATAATTCGTTAACTTAATGCTAACTTATTCTTGGTTAGTATTAGTTGTAAATCTGCTGTTATTATTATTAATCTTGAAGATAATACTTGAAATCGAAACATGTGTATACCTATTATTTATTTTTATTTCAAGCTTATTCCTTATGTAATTTGAAATATCAAGGTGACTTATACTTTACAATTATCTTTAAAACTGTCTTTTCATCACGTTCTTATCAGTTCAGGATACTGATCGTGAATTAGCTATTTTTCAGAAATAAATTGATTATATGCTACAAATATATCTATGGAGTCAATTGTAACACGAAATCACTTTTAAAATATAGTATGAATTATAAGATTTCAGTACCTTCTAAAAATATAATGCTATAGTATGGTATTTATAATCTTGACAAATTAGTTTTAAATTTATTAAGGAGAATATTTTTGACTATTAGACATTTCTCATTATAAACTTAAAATTATCTGAATTAGTTTTAAACTCTTTTGCTTTTATTTAAACTTGGAAAGAAGAGACATTTACATTTCATGAAGCACTTTTTCGAATTAAATATCTTTTTAAGTTTGTTAAACGAAATAAAACTTAAACAATTACTGAAAGTTGATTAATAGCTCTTTGAAAAGCTGCTTCCTAGAAAGTAACCCTTTGCGACAACGTGTCCATAGTAACACTTGTGACCTTATTATGATCAACTCTAGATGCTAGAGATTTAATCTAATTAAAATTGATGAAGGAAGTAGACTACATTTATCACTAACTAGAAATGGAGAGGAAGCTGTAATATCTAACTTGGGAGACATTTTTTACTCGATACTCAAATCTAAGTTTGATAGGTTCATTAAGTGGAGAAATTATTTTTTAAAAAGCTGCTTTCATATTTTAGGCAAACTCGATACTTCATGACATTCCTAAACTGCTACACCCCTCTATAACTCTCAAGAGCAGGTAAAAACGTCTTGTCTGAGATAAGAATAAATGGTTTGAAATATGTGTTAGGAAGCACGTAGGTCCTTCCGACCCAACCCCCTTAATTAATGATTATTTTAATATTACATTAGAATTAATGATTATATTAATATTTGACGCTATCATGAAAAATCCATTTATTTTTATGATTAAAAAAATGAAATTGTTTAGCATGTATCTTATGTATTATACAATGAAATATAAGATTTTAACCATTAAATTATAAACATTAATAAACAAATAAATTTTTAGAAGAAGTTAACTTATTAACTAATTTGTTCTGGCTATATTATTTTCATTAATGGATCTTTGTAATGGACAAAAAAATAATATTTAACCTACCCCCTCCCGCTAAACTTTGAGGTTTTATGTTTGAAGATATTTAGAATCCAATAATCAAATAAAATAAAAAATCCACTTTGGAGATTTGGATCATAAGTCACAGATCATACCAGAATGATCCCCACAACTCATCATTACATCTACCATTTCAATTCAAAATGTCCCCGATTAAATGTTTTATAAACTCATATGATGATAAAAAAAAAAATATAACCTTTTTTATTTTTCGAGACCATTTATGAAGATATATAAATAGTATACAGTCCTTTAGAGTCATTAAACCAAAAAAAAAAACAATTAAATAAAAATTTCATATCCATATATATATTAGATACATAACTATTTGTAAAAAATTTTCCAGTGTTTTTTTAAATGTTAAGTAATGATTTTTTTTTATTTGTATAATTACCTACAAAAAGTATATTTCACTTTCAGTATAAAAATTTATCTGAAGACCTACTTATTAAAACTGCACAAATTTACAAAAATTATATATACAAATGGCTAAAAAGCTGGTTATGATTAAAATTATATTTAAACATAAAATTGTAAGTAAATCATACCTGCAACACTTGTATTTTACTTTTAAAAATTGAGAATTAATATTTTGTTTATAATACTTGTAATAAAGAGTAAAAATTGTAGACTAAGCTTAAATTATTAACTTACAGTCAGCTTACCAACTAAGGAATTAATTAATACTTCTAAACAAAGTTATTTAAAATTAACTTTTCTGATTCCAGGCGTGTTCTTGAGTCGAGCCAACCTGTGCATTTGCTAGCAGTCCTCATTATCATCTTAGCTTTCTCAACTCTGCTTCCATCTGACCATCACGGTTTGGAAGAGCAAGGAAAGTCTACGTTTACTTTCTTCGCTTACATTTTGGCTACATCACTTCATGCTGGTGCCCAGTTTTGGATGACATTTATATCAGGTATTTCAAACATATAATTTGAATTTTAAATAAAATCATTGTTTAAAGATATACTGATATAATAAACTCTATCAATTATCCAAGAAAATGTTTTAAAAATAAATTTTACTATCAGTTTGCAACAAAAAAATTTAAACTATGGCTGAGATTATTTTTTTTTTCATGCAGTAATTTTCTATTGGTTAATCTGTTAATTATAATTTATAACTTATCAAAAAACTAAAAATGGTCATTAATTATTGTTTTAGGACTTAGTCTCTACTTTTCCCTTCCGAGGCATGCGTTTGGAGATGTGCAGAAAGTTTTATTTCCACGATATTTTACATTTAACAGCCTCTTAAGTGCTGTTACACTTTTGACATTCACTCATTTGCAGAGCCACATGGACTGGACTCTTCGACATTATATTCAGGTGAGATATATTTTTTTACTTCCCACTTAGAAGTTATTTTATAACTGACAAAGTACTTTAATTTGATGATCACATAGATAAATTTTCAACTTACAAAATGAAAAATAAATAAAGTAGAAGGTAATATATAGAAACAATTAAGAAACTAGAATTTGCCAAATTAATTTAAATAAGATACTATCGTCAAAGGGCTATGAGTTTTAATATTTTCTTATTGAATTAAATCCAACTCTGTAATGTATTTACTTTACAGATATGAATTACAATCATTAAATTTATGTTTTGCAGCAGCTTAATATATCATCAGGACAAATGTAAAGTATCAAATGAGAAAAAAAAATGTATGTACTATTTAATATTGAATCGTTACAGGTAGCATCACTTAACAACTGTAATAATTAAAAATATGAAAATTTTGTTTTTTTCACATTTGATATATTAAATTTAAAAATATGTTTCACAATTTTGATTATAGAAGCATACAGTGTTGATTGGCAAAATAAAAAAATTACAAAATTATCAAGTAATTTTATTACCTCTTATGCTTAAGGTTATCATATGGAGCTTTTAAAATTCATCTTTACTATTATGAATAATTTATAGTTAAAATAATGTAGTTTATATTCTACATATTCGATAACTTAAAAATATATTTATATTCACAGGTTGGAGCATTGTTGTGCTGTTTTCTGAGTGAAGCTCTATCCAGGCTTTACATTGCACCTGAAGTTGTTTCACAGATGAAAAAAGTCAGGAAGATAGAACTAACAGTCGAGGGAGTTGGCCAAGAAGTAGGAAGGCACAAACCTGGTGTTCTTGCCTCATGCCCTGAATATGTTAACACTTACAGTGTATTCAGGAAACTACACATGCAAATGGCAATAGTTAATATCTTTACAATGGCCTGCTCTACAGTCCATCTTCTTTATCTATCTCAATCTATTAAATTTGTTTGAACACATCATTCACACAAGTTAAATTATTTTTTTTACTCTCATTGTGAGGCCTATTCAGTCGAGTAGAACTGAGTTTATGTTGAAGTCTGAAAATTATTATTCTTTCATTATCTTTAAATTAATTTAAGTAGTCTATTTATTATGTAGTCATTGCTTAGTGTCTCAATTGGAAATTCATTAATTAATTTTGTTTTTTCTATCCAATTCTAATAGTTTGTTGAAAGAAAAAAATTTATTTTATTAATATGGGATTTATTATCACGTAGTCTGACTGTAGAATAAAATAAAATTTGAATTGAATCATCTATTGAATTTTAATGTTTCTGATGTACAGCTCACTTATTAATTTTCATAACTGAACTGTATTCAGAAGTTTAGCTTTGAAACATTTCTATTTAGGTTTTATTTTGTTTCTAACAGCCAGTTTAAGATAATTTTTTTTTCTTCTTGCTTGAAAATTGTCTTTAATTTGTTTTGTTATTTAATTTAATCACTTAAAGTCAAATTATTTGTCTTATGTCTTATCAGTATTCCTTTAAAAGTGTGAATGATGTGTGTTAGGATTAAGTAATGAGCAGATTCCATGACTTTATATACTAATTTTTGTTGATACTTAGGAGAATAAGTATAAAATAATGTGAAGAAAACATTCACCTAAAAACATTTTCTGTTGTATTTCTATTCTTCGAGTGTAAAGATTTTATTTCTGTTGATACATTATAAAATTATTAATCATACTGTTTATTTGTAGAAGGAAGCATGATAAATATCTGCTTTTAAAAGTATTATTTATAGCTTACGTGACCATTTATTTTTCACAGGGTGAACTCTATTTTCAGAATGGAAATTTAATTTTTATTTATGAAATTGATTTTATCAAGGGTTTATTCATTTATTTAATTGTACATGTCCATAGACCCTTATAAATTAAAACCATATTTAAAATGAAATGGTTTTCATCAAGCTCTTGTGATGTATCTTCTGTAAACACAATTTTTTTGTTATTATTTTAGCTATGACAACTGTGATTTATATTAAATTAAGGAACTTTTAAGAGAATCTCATAAGTTATACACGCTTAGCTTGTATCTTAGCAAATATCTTGAATAAAGATCATAAAAAACAAAGAAATGTAGTTGCATTCTCAAGATAAAATAGCAACTGAACAAATTTAAAATTATAATTAAATCATTAAATTATATTGTTTTCAAAGTAAATTGTATTCAGTCTATGTATGCATTGAGGCATTGGGAGACTGTATATTAATTATAAATAAATTAATTTAAACTAATTGATATTTTTATCTCCTTATGTTCTTTCATACTGCATTTTCAATGAATATGTGGATAAATTAAAATTATTTTTTTGACTAACCCATCAAATAAATCTGCAAATTTAGTACATAGGTTCTATACAGGAACAATTCAGAATTACCATAAGCATGCTTTAACATGCTTGTGCAACAAGATTTATCATCCATTCTTGTATAAAAAGGTATTATGTATGCTTGAGCATTTTCAGCTAGCTACCTTTGGGTAACTGCCCCACTATACAATGTTGCCTCTAAAAAAGAAATAAAACTAATATTAGTTTTTTTAAATATGTGGTTTTTCTCCTAAAGTATAAGAATTAGTGTTGGAGCTAATTTTTGGAAAAAATATCAGGATCCAATGAAAACTATTGAAACCAATGAGAACAACATTAAAAGCATTTACCGACAAACCTTAAAATTACACAAAGACAGATTATTAAACCAAAAATTAGTTTATGCTATAGAGAATATCGCTCTTCCTAATGCTTTTTAACTAAGTAATAGAAACAGTATTTAGAAATATAACGGTATAAAGAAAGATTATTGCAGCTAATGATAGCTCAAATGTCCAACAAAAACTGTTACTCAACCTCTAGATTAGAAATATATTGAAAAATAGCGTTATTTCAAAAACAAATATAGTGGAACTGAGAGAATATGATTATATTCGGACTAATATTAAGTTGTTATAATTTTGACATCATAGTCATAGACCAGTTATAGGTAAACCATACTAACTTACAAGTTGAAAGTTTGGAACAAATGGACCAAAGGTGCTCAATTTTTAACTCTT
Organism: Halyomorpha halys; assembly: GCF_000696795.3. Taxonomy (NCBI): domain Eukaryota; kingdom Metazoa; phylum Arthropoda; class Insecta; order Hemiptera; family Pentatomidae; genus Halyomorpha; species Halyomorpha halys. The sequence continues at coordinate 981,952 of NW_027111420.1, forward strand.
CATCTCTCTGAGCTTGTTTGTTTCTGCATTAATCCTAACTCAATTGAAACAAAATTTTTACTTTACCCGACTGTTCCGTTTGCAGGTAAATAATCATGGATGCAATACAAATATCTATCACTATATCATATATATATATATATATCTTAAACAAATTTTTAAATAACTTGATTCAATCTGGAATGTTAGTAAAAATCGGCTTATCATTAATGGGAGAGTTTGAATAACCCTCTTTCTCAATATATTTATTTATGAAACCAATTGTTAAAATTATTTAAGCTATACCCATAAATTTTCAATTGATATAAGTTAGAAGGGACTTACAGCAGGCGCAATAATTAAACATAAATTTCAAATGGACACAGGGCAGGAACTTTTCTTTTCACCCCGTAACTGGTCATTTATGAAATACAGGAGGGTTATCTACAGATAAGCAATCTATTCTAGCCATAATGAAGTGGGAGAGGCCAAGATTTCATTCCATGGGACCACCAGGCCCCTGTTTCATAATGAAAGCTAATAGTATTAGTTAATAGT
>NW_027111420.1:986758-1062694 GCF_000696795.3 Halyomorpha halys
TATCTGAAATTACACACTCAATTAAATGATTTACTCATCTTCAAAATTTCAGTAACCAAGGAGATATAAGCAAAAATACTGTGAAAGTATGCATGGCAAAAATAGTTTTATGAAAATGATTGAATTATTTCAGTAACAGATTATCTTTTTTTAAAAGAAATCTTACTCTAATCTCAAAATTAGCTGTTTGGAATGTTTTTCTTATATATCAACTTTAAATTTTATTCATAGTAAATTTATACTTTAATTTTAAATTTATTACTGTTTTCCAAAATGTCTGTTCACTATTTTTTACTTTTGGAAATAGTGCAACAGAAATAAACCATTCTAAACTAATTCAACTTAATTTTGTTAATTTTGAAGATATTAGCAACATTACTGTTACACTGATCAACAGTTACTGAGAGACTACTGTTTATATGTTCTTAGAAATAAAACTATTTTTAGTTAAAACAAAATATAAAATTATAAATAAAAATGGTAAATTTTTGTGAACAAAATATAGCTATTACAACATTCAATATAATTTCTGAACAATAAATACAAACTAAAATAATGTGGAGATATCATGGGAGTAATTAAACAGAGAAAAATGAATGGAGTCTGCTATATACAATTTATAAACGAAAAATAATCTTATAAATTATATGGTGTTATCTATTTCGACACAGTTGAGGTCAGTATAACAAGTTTAATATTGTGATGCATTATTAACTGATAATTAAAACTGTTTCCGTACACAGGCTCTAGGCAGTGATGATCTATCTGATATAAGGCACAAATAAATTCTAAATAAAGCATAAATCAATATTGACCCTTAAAGCTGAAAAGAATAAGACAAGATTTAATCACATTTAAATATTAACAATGATCACATTGGAAAAAATAAAATTTGAAAAGTGAAAACAAAATAATAATAAAAAAAAAAAATACTAGGTATAACAAAAATAGAAAATGTTTTTAATGCTTAAGTATATTTATGGAACAGGGCTTTTAGTCAAAGCTACCAATTTTTAAAGAAAACTAAGCATACAATGGCTATGTACAAAAACTAAATTTTGAAATTTTTTATACCTAAAACGTTTCGTTTTCAGTTTTAATAACATAAAAATTGGAAAAATTTATCCAATTAACATATACACATACATAAATTCTATAACCGAATTTATACATTATTTCAAAAACACAAAAATAAATAGAAAGATATTTATTATACATAATATAATAGATAAAATGCATTTTAAATTAAAAGCTGAAGGCAACGCAAATCATTTGAAATAAAAATAAATTCAAAAAATCCCTCAGTCATTATTGTTTTTGTAATAATTTATTTATATTTGTTTTCTTCAATAGAATATCTATCAAAACACTAAAGTTCTACAATTTGATACCTTCATTTATAAACAAGAGGCCAAAGAAACGATACCTGAGCAGGCATTTATTAAAAAAATAATTGTGAATATTCCCAATATCTAGATCGACACAAAACTTGTACTCTATTCCGCTGGAAAAAGAGTACCATCTGTACATATACACAATTTTTTAAATGTGCATGTTTATATATTTGCAGTTGGTTGTTGATCACGTATTTATCCAAAATATTTGATACTGATCGAAAGATCAGGAGCAGCAGTCCAAAGAAAATTTCAATGGCAACGACTAACTCAGCTAAGGTCCATCATGATCGCATCTTGATTCAGGAGGGAGGAGTCTTTTTGGATTGAGTCGAAGATTGTCTGCAACTCTGATGTAGATTTTATTTGGGTTACAAACTCACTCAAGTGTGGATTTTTATCTATAAAGAGAAAAAACAAAAGAAATAAAATATCAATTTAAATACAAAATCACACAGCATACTTAATAATTTATAGATAATTACCCGCATCCGGAATAGTTAGAAGAGCTGCAACAGCCCTCATAGCGGATCTCTTAAGCTCATCCTGTTTTTCATATTCTTGTTTCACAGAATTTGCTTTCACTTTCATAGTACAAGTATTTTTTAAAGGTTCAACTAAACCTTCTAACCCTAGAATAAAATAAAACATAAGAATTTCAATTTTGTAAAAGATGTAAAAGGAAATATAACATTCATTATTCTTTTCCCTGATCAGCATTATAGACCATATTATCTATGGTATTTGCCTCACAATGCTCCAAGGAATTCCAATGCACCAATCGGGCAGTGATTATAAAGTGTATAGAAGGACCTCATTTAACCAAAAGTAAAAATTAAAATATATATAATGCTGAGATAAGACTTCTCTTATCTTAAAATTTTTGTTTAATATTACATTAAATTGGTCTATTTATTATTGTATTTAACTTCATCATATAATAAATGACCAGACTATTTTAATATTCATCTGATATGAGTTTTTTTTTTTGTTCTATTATAAACTCCAAATTAACGAGCTCTTCTGTTTAACCAGTGATGTCTCAGTCCTGATAAGGACTATAAAGCAGTGTTCTGGTGAACTTCATTAGCATAAAATATATTTATAATTGAATTTTTTATCATAAAATGTGGACAACTAGTTTCATTATATCATAAATTTTTCATTGGGAACTAAATGTTACACCACACCCGAGAATAAATCATTGTTATAACAGCAATTAAGTGCAATTCAAATGAGAAATATTTGATATATAATAAGATATTACATACCAAGACTAAACTGATAGCTACAAAACAAGTTTCAACATGTTTACCCTTAAAACATAATTTATACACAAAATAAAAAAACTCACTTTGCAAAACAGGAGAAGGTGCTAGCTGAGCTAGCCTGGCGACCATTAGGTAAGTTAACATTTTAATGTCATAGTGATCCTTTAAACCGTGCTCCAAATGGTTCAAAAATTCAAAAATGTCTAACCGATCTAAACAAGAATCCAGAAGAGTGTACATGCACTCAAAAGCTGCTTTTCGTAAATCTAGGCCATCATCAACAATATGCTTGAATGGGCCCATTTCTACTTCTCGAATTAATTCTTTCTGGAATTTAATACAACTGTACATTAATAATAAATATACATATCATCACATCTAGTTTATGCATACATAAACAATAAATTAAGTAGAACTTATGAATATAGAATAAAAAAATAAAACTTTACCCGAACATTTGTCTCCAAGTATAATTTGGGAAGTACTGAGTCTAGAAGATCCCTGACAAGTGAAGGCTTATTGTGAGCAGCTGAATTGAAAGCAACAAGAGCCACTCTCCTCACATTGAGATCTGGATCTTCGAGTGCTTCCAAAAACTGGCCAATACTCAACCGTAACAACGGATCGATAGCTTGAGGCTGTAAAATAATATAGTAACAAAACATGATACCATGCTTCATATGGCTGGAAATGAGGACAATTAAAAAAGAAATACTTAAGTGCTCAAATTATCAAATAAATCTAAATGATAAAAACTAAAAACAACAGATAAGCTCACCTGGTCAGATATGGTGAACTTGAGAGCCGTGAGGACAGTGGCCCTCATTAGGGGAGACTGAGACGCCAGGCCGGAACGCAGCCGAGGAAGCAATTGGTGTGGTTCTAATAGGGTCAGTTTCCCGAGGCATTCAGACACAACGTTTCTTGTACCTTCTTCCGGGCACTCAGCATGTCTCAGTAGGAGCTCCCAAATTGAAGGTACATAGCCAGCTAGCTCAGTCACTCCTCGTGAGCTACCGCTTTGACAAGAAATTATCTGAAGGAAAGAATTAATTGATAGCATAATTTATTAATTAATACAATAAAATTATGGAAAAACATTTCAACAAACATATAAATGAGGTTTCACGTTAATACACTAATAGAGGATGTGTAAGCCTTTCCAACTCAACTCTCACGAGTGATGGACCCCTAATGCAAAGGGATGGGGAGAGCTATCGAGCACAGGTGAAGGCAATTAGCTAGGGGTTGAAGGTCCTGAATTCAAGCATCAAGGTTAGGGGATTGAGTTGAGGTGTCACAAGTCACAACTTAATAAAATAAATAACACCACTCTGTAATACGAAAGGTAGAGACATAGTGAGGTGTTAGTAGGTAGAGGCCACATATCAATTTTTCCTGTAGAGGTCAATTTAGATTCCATATCTTCTCATATTCTTTATAAAGCTGCAGGGTCCAGCCATGTGGTGAGGATGAATAACTTGGTGATCCTGAAGATTTAATGCTCACCTAGGTGCTTCATGGAGCAAAATAGTGAGGATGACCAAGGCTAAGATGGTAGGATAGTGTTGTGTCCATGGAAGATGCCAGCTTGGAACTTGTAACTGAAAAGTCGCTGCAAGAAACCATAACAACCAGAGATGGGTGATCAAGGAGGCCATAATTCACTAATGGACTGTAGAGTCAAAGAAGAACACAGGGGGTTTCCACATACTCTTGTCACTGTTCCAGTTCAACAGTGTAACATCTCAAAAAATGGTTATTTTGAGATATATCTAGATGTATAGATATATCTGATAAGGAGATATATCTAATCGAAATATTCTTTTTACTTAGATTTTCTGACATATGTTTAAGTATGATTCTGTGTTTTACTCTATAGATCTTATCCTTATTGCTAAGATGACAGGCATATCTCAAAATAACCATTTTTTGAGATGTTACACAGTTGAACTGGGACAGCGATATCAGCAGTAGTATACAAGCTACAATTAACTAAAGTAATATATTATTACTAGAAATATATTAATAATTAAAATATTATTAGTAGGAAAAAACCCGATAGATGTGAAAGGAATCTTCAACAATGTTGACCACGTGAGGGGCTCTTTAAGAGATATCACAGCTAAAAACTGCATAAATACAAGGTGTCTAGCAAACTTCCTGATTTTTCCAAATTTTTCCTGACAAATCTTTAATACCTCTAATCTCACAAGGTATGCAACTGTTCATGGTTCATCCCCCCCCCCCTCCCTCTTTTAAGCTTATAACTTGAAAACCATGTCTTATGCAAACATATTTGTATATTCATTTCATACCAAATTAAAGATGAGGAAGTTATGTACAATTTTTATTCTGATGATTTTTTGTTTTGAATTGAGCGAGAGTAAAATCATAGAACAGAATGTAGTCCAGCTAAATGGTGAGAAAGGTTTCAGCAGAAAAAAAAAAATATTACAAATGTGGATTTAAGAAAAAACTAACCTCCTTTAGAGAGTGGAGTAGCAAATACTGCCTCCTAGGTTGAGCCTCAATCTCCTGAAGGACAAATGGGAGATAGGCCTGAAGATTACCAACTGCTACGGAGCCTAAAGTGTAACTTGCTGCACTTTTCACTTCTTCAGACTGAGGTAAGAAAGAAGCTAAAATTGTTTCCTTCAAATTTGCAACTCTATCAAGGTCTCTAGAAAACAAATAAAAATGAAATAAAATAAAAATCTCATTGTATATACCCTATTCACCACTATCAGTATACACTGGGCTAAATGGTAATTTTAGTATAAAACAAATCAAATTTAGAATGTTGTGTTATTACAATAGAAATTATGCAGTAAATCTATACGACTAGTGAGTAATACTGAACCTGCGAGAACAGCCTCAATAGTTTACAATAAATATCTCAGTAAGATGAGTGAAAACAAAAATTAAGAATATTCATATTTAACGTCATTATGAGTTTATTTACCAGTGAGAACAAGTATCAAGAGCTAAAATGGAAGCTATTAAAGGTGTGTAATTTTCAAAATAATAACATTTTATTTATTTTACATTAAAGGTAAATTACAGCACAAAATTGATTTCATATGAGATGCAAAAATTATAGTACATGAAGAATGGCCTAAATTAATTTTCTGACACCAATTGTAAGATTGGTGTAAGATTGTAAGATTTTTACCTTAGTTTTAAAACTTTATATTAATTGAAGAATACAATAAAAATCATCATCATTTGAATTAATTGTTGTAAATCTGAGATTTGAACCTTTACTTTACTCAGATTTGAACATATATGTAACCGTGCCATCCATAAAGAAGTTGATAAGTATAAAGAAATAGGTAAAGAGTTATCAGCTTCTTCACGGTTGGTATAGATATAGTAGAATGTTTTGGTTTAAGATTTACTCTGAGTATTTCCATTAGATCATAAAATAAACCAAATAACAATTTTTGAACATATATTGCCATGGAGAGAACTGAAAATGATAGATTTCATCTACATATCAAAAAGAACTGTAATAGCCATTTATGATGGATTTACATTTTCTTATTACCATTGATGTGCGAATTATTTTATTTTTTTTTTGTTTCAAAATTTATTGACTATCCAATACTCACATATGCCTTCCAATTTCTCCAATAACAAGCAGAGCAAATATTTGTTGTTGGTCAGATACTGGAGCTTGAACATCTCGTAAAAGTTTATCAATCACAATAAGGGCCTCATTCTCCCAGGGGACAGTAACTGCAGCAACACATTTAGCTAATGAATGGAATGCCTGAAATATTACATAAATTAAGATTTTATTAGCTTTCATTGATTTGAAAAAGAGTAAAAAAAAAATAATAAAATAAGTTAAGACCAATAAACATATTTAAAATTATTGCTATGTCTCCATTGTGTTTTGATGGCATATCTGATTACAATGACGATGACACTATGTTGATTTCCACTATGTTGATATCTCTAGACATAGAATTGATGGGAAAAATTATGATTAATAAAATTGACCATTAATTTGTTAAGATAAAAAAATACTCATACAAAACATGTCTTAATAAAAATATTTGAGGAAGTATGAAATAATGACTACTTTGACTAAAATGTATACGTGGATACTTAAACATATCTACTGACCTAAAGAAGATATAAATAAAAAAAATAATTCACCCTTGTTTGGAAAAGTAAGTAGATATTGATAAAATAAATATTAGTTAGGTATAAAAAATTACAAATTAACTATTGGTACTGATTACTTACTTAATTACATATTATTACTTATAAAGCCACTTCTTCTTTCAATACTTGACATTTTTAAAGAAACATATATGATATTCAGTTATTATACACATCATTATATATCATCTAATAATTGAAAAAACCTATTTTATAATAATATCAAAACAAAAACAAAAAATGCAAAACTCCTTGTTCACATCTAGTAAGATAAGAATCTTTTTTAATTACTGGGTGTAATACGACATTACATATTTTAATGTATTCATATTTAATAAATACATATTTTAATATGTACATGTATGACATATTTTACACTAAGATTTGTCTATTATTTGAAATAAAATAAATTTTTAAGGGAAAAACATTAAAACAGAAACATGGAGTTTCTAAAAGTAAAATATCTGTAAATTTTATTCTTTGATTATTTTCATCGGATAACCTTAAGACTACTCTTTAGCTCATCAGTACAATTAATAAAAATTGTAATAATTAGAGAAGTAAACTAAAGTAATATGTGAACTGAAGAAAAGTAAGCTGCTGTAGGGAACATTCACTAAGACATGTAGTTGAAAAGATATTTTAGTTAACTTAATATGATTGGGCACACATGATGAAGCATTACTAATAGTACAGCTATAACCACGTATAATACCTGCTTATGAAGAGGAGGTTGGTGTTGAGATACAGGTCTAGTGAGCATCTCCAGGAGCTCCTTGTTTCCGAGAAGAGGAAGGTCAGCTCTAGCGAGGGCCTCCAAAAATTCTAGCAGAGAAGACAGAGCTCCACCTGTACCCAATAAGTATAAAATAACAATAGACAAAAATTACATTATACCAATGTTTCAAATTCACTTTTAAACACCTTTCAATGCAGAATTTTGCCAAAAAGAATGTACCAGAGCAAACATTAATAATCTCTAATGGTAAAACTCCATTAATACTTGGCTGAGAGCGATAAGATTTAGAGTAATGAAAGGTTACATGTGAATTAACATGAACTTCCTGATATATCAATCCATAATAATAATTGCTTCCATATTGAACGGACATAATTCAATCACAGAAGCAAGATATAAGAACCATAACACAAATATTCTACTTCACATACAACTAAAAGTAAAATATACACAAAAGCAAAAAGAAAAGAGGAAAAGGAAAAAACTCTTGAATACACCAGCACTGAAGGTTGAAGAAAAAACTGAACTCTGAACTAAAATGGAAGAGAATACAAGAAAGAAGAGAGATGTGAGTAAAAGATGGACTACAAGGGAACGATCATCTGTTTTTGCAGATAAAGTAGTTTAAAAACCCAAATGGGGTTGAAAGAATAAAGACCCACCATTGACAAGATGCTAAAGAAATCCAATAAATAAATAAATGGAATTTCATCAAATTGATACAAGACATATTTTACACTAATTCCCAACTTCAATCCAAATTTAGTCGGAATAAAAAATTCATCTTCCAAAGATAGATGGGCCAAATACACGTAAAACTAAAAGTAGTAGACAGAATCTGATAAAATCGACATGGGTCGAACTAGGAACCAACTCAAACCATCCCAGAAAATTTGATTAACATCGGTTAAATGAATTATTTGAAACAAAATGGACTAAAGACAGACATGGAAAAAAAATTCTTCTTTGATGTAAAAAATATAAAATATAAGTGAATTTTTTTATTCAAACATTGTTTTTTGTTTTCTGCATGAATACAAAGCTTTCCTATCTTTGGTAGTGAGCAATTAAAATTAAATTGAAGTTTTAATAATTCTCTTTAAAATACAGGGTCTGGATACATAAAGAATAAATGTAATTAACATTAAAAGAAGAAAACAATTATTGATTCTTTTAGAGGATGATTAAAAACAATCATAAACATAATTCTCATAATAATATAATAATCATAAACATCACTAATTACCTTGCAGGAGAGGAGATTTAGCCAGGGTGAGTATTTCTGGTAAAATGAAAGGTCTACTAAGGTCAGACAATGCTTGTGGTTGCAATTTAGCGATAGATGTCAGTAAAACTAGAGTTAGCTGAGCTATATGCAAATCAGATTCGCTTAACAATGGAGGAAGTTCTATTTTTACCTGTAAAAATATGAAATAATTTTTAAGTTGATAAGAAACAAAAATAATAATAAATATATTAAATATAGTTATAAGAAATAATAAAGAACTAAATCCAAACCTTTTCAAGCAATGTAAGACTCAAAGAAGGACTGTAATTATTGACAAGAGTGTCCAAAAGAGCAAGTGTGCTCAATTTCAGTGCCCTCTGGTTTTTACGCAAAAAAGTACCCAAAATAGGAACACCTTCAGTCTGAAACACAAAACATCCTTATATCTAGAAGCTTTTTAAATAAATAAATAACAAATACAATATATATATTGTAATATCCTAATGTTAATAATGTTAGTATAGATAACATTATAAAACTTAAATTTATAGTGCCATGGCAAATTAAAAGAAACTACAAGATAACTCATAATTGACACCATGAGGAGAACACATCAAGTTATCTCGTAGTCGGGAGTAAATGTGTTAAATAATAAAATTGATAATTTAAATATATAAAATTAAGTAATAAAGAGAATGGAAATTTAAAAAGGAATATGAGATCACAAGGTGAACAAATATTTTCAGTAGTACTATAAGAATAGTTATGGGCATAAGAAGGAGAAACATTATTTTTTAATACTGACTAGTATTGGCCGAAGATCTATCCTCAGCGGAGATGCGGCAACCTTAGTCAATGCTTTGACAGTGGTAAGGCGAGTAATTTCATTTCGTAACCTGTCCAGAAAGATAGGTAAGCATGTTGGCAGTTCCCCTTGCAGGTAATCACCAAGAGAGCAAATGATCTGGCCCATACAGGAGATAGCTCTTTCCTTCACCTCCTGATCTAAGTCAGCAGCCCTCAGTCTAGTTAGGGTGCACTCGTACATTTCCGAGGTATATGGTGCGAAGTTGAAATTACTGGGAGAATCTGGAAGTACACCAAAATACAATACACCATGATTTAATGCAACTAAACTAAATGTTAATACTTGAAACTGTACAATTATCTTACCATACAATAAATGGAAATGAGAAAGAAATAAAAAAAGAAGAAAAATCTCTTCCAGCAATCATATTACTTAACTTATTTACAATTTTCTTATAATACTTCGTTTTTACAAGTAAATTACATACTGTTATAATACTAGTGGAACATGATAATTATCTTCATATTGCAATGCATTGACTGCCGAATGCAGCTAGTAGAACTCTACAAGAACCCTCATATTAGCAATCAAGGTTTAGCAACTCTTTGGGTTGGTCATAAAGGTAGAAGAACACAACGTTAGAAACCTTGAAAGGTTCGTTGAATAATTACTTAATTAAACGGAAACATAAAAAATATCATCAACTAAGATAAATTATTTCTGGAATTTCAAAATCAAACACAACCTTTTACAAATTAATTTTCACCTTTTTCATACCCCTGTAGCACATTATAATTAGACTAAAACAACAGAATAAAGTTCCAAAGTTCAATAAAATTTTAATAGTAACTATATTTTTTCAAAATAAGGTATCATTTAGAAAACAAAATTATGTCAATTACAAACCTATATAATTTTCTTTAAAGAATTAGTACCATAAATTATTAATAAATTTTCTTTGTTAGGTAATCATTAACTAGGTTATCATAAGAAGTAATTACGAATCAATATTTGTATATCAATGTACCCCACACAATGGTTAAAGGTATTCAGAGCTCATCAATAACTATTAACGACAAGTCGGCCAATAATTAAATTAATCAGAATACCAGATATAATTTAATAAATCAGTCACATACTAAAGAAATTTTCAAGAGAAATTTTTTTAATTCATTAATGAAAAATCGGAAGTAAACTCTAGATTAGCATACTTTAATACCTATTAACCCATTTGTTTCCAGAACCTTTATTTAGTTAAGAAGTAAACAAATTGACATTTCACTTGACACCTTGTAATGTGTTATACAAACAAAAGAAGAAAAAAAAATCAAGGCAGAGACTGAGATAAGTTATGCAGTGAAAACATAACACTTAGAATTAAAGTAGTCATTTTAAGAAGATAGGAATATTGGAAAATCAACTTTTCGATTTTCTGAAACTGGATCTGGACATAAAATAATATAATAAGAGCCATAATACCGTTATATATAAATTTAACAGTTATTTTAATAGATAATTGTCAATTTATTTATCCAAAATTCAAAAAGGCAAATTCAAGAAGAACCACATTACACTGGCTGAACCTTTCAATGGTAGTTGAATGACCTGTCCTGTGACACCTAATAAATTTCTCTAGGGGACACATGAGATATATCTGAAGAAGAATTATGCCTATGAAATGATTCTCTATTCAGAGTATTAAAAAATATATAGTATTAAAAATTAGTTTCCATTATCAATATCGTCAGCAACCTTATAAACAATCCTCATTTCGTAAATCTAACATAAAAAGAACAAATACACAATACTAAATTACAACTAACAACCTAATAAAAAATCTGTTCCTAAATAGGACTGCAACAATGATAAATCACAGCAAAATTAATCTATAAAATTTCAATTAAAATTTAATGATTACCATGACTGATAATCTAATCAAATTTTAAGAAGTAAAAACACAAAAAATTTATATAAAGAAAAATATTATAAGAAATGATAATAACAGAATATTTGTATAATTCAGTAAACTATAAAAAAAAAAAATATTAATATGAATTATGCAGTTATTAAAAAAGATAAAATAAATAGCATACAATTTATCTAATAACATATCTTAAGTAGTTAAAAAGAAATCCTCATTGAGTGCAATAGAGTAATATTTTTTTTTAAGTCAATATGGATATATGATAATGAAGGTTCCTTTGTAAATATTTAGCAAAGAGTGTTTTAGAATAGCCAAAAGAAAGAAAAAGTAAGTAAATTGATTTTATTTTTATTTAATTTAATAAAGTAAATAGATTGACAAATTAATGTATGTATAGTAAATTGATATTTTATATATTTATTTTATTTTTAATAAAATACCTATATAAATTAATTAACTAACCAAGTGGCCTGAGTACTTTAACAAGCTGTTGAAGAACTAGGAGAGCTTCAGCAGTAATTTTATAAAAACTGTCTGAAACAGCAGCGACTACAGGTGGAACAAGAACATCCATGTGAGCATGAAACACCTCAGCTTGATGGGTGCACAGCAGAGTGTGAAGGAAACTCAGTGTATCTATTTTCATGTTGCTACTAGAATTTCGATCCCTAATAAAAAATAAAATAATTACATTAATAATGTTTAAATGGAAAAAAAAATTAATGCATTACAAAAAACAAAAATTTATCTCAAAAGAAATATTTTGCCAAGTATCAAACTTATGGCAGTAACTTCAACAAGTTTTCATTTTTTGAGACCAGAAATAAAAGTCGACTCTCCAGGCCAGATTTGAACCAGTGCTGCTCCCACTGCAGGTCCCAGGTTGCAAAGACCTATGCCTTAACTACTTGAGCCACAGACAGCCCAATCAAAGGAAAACCAGAGCCTGGGCACTATCACACATAGTATAACCTTCATGGGTTTTCCATGGGGAGAATTATTCACTTACTGCTGTAAACCTACTCCTTCTTCCCTTCTCCACCCAATAAGTCCTTCAATTCAGGGAAACCTATAGTTTCAGTTCATCAAGCTAGCTACATCTCTCTAGTAAAAATTATTGAATCCAAGGAGATACCTATTTAACAGACTGAGGTTGGTAAAACTCAGGCAGTATTATGCAGGTCTCCTTAGAGGGAGGAAATATTTTGTTGATTTTGTTGATGTCAAAATATTTTGTTGATTTATGCATCTTTTTAGCCCCAATGAAACTCTACAAAGAGGGGTGAAACGCTAGCAAATATAATAGTTATTTACTAATTTTTGTTCCATTGTGACAGTGCCCCGACCATCACCTTCATATTTTAATACAATTAAAGGTTCTCTCTTTTAGGAAAATCACAACTTTTCAATCATTTTTCCTAAAATAGAGAATCTTTAGTTGGATTTTTCATAAAGCTAGTGAAAATATACTTAGCACCATTGTGAAGTAAGTCATCGAAATAGTGGTGATTAAGGTTATGAGAAGTAACATAAAAGAATAAAATATATTTTAAGGAAAATAAAAGCATTATATATATTATTTTTGGAATGGCTTTAATTACCCCATACTATACTGTATTCCAGGTATCAGTGCTTCCATGTGATTTGTCAAAGCCCCAGGAAGGACTGTCACTAATTCCTTGAGGAGTGCAAAGCAGTCTTGTCGTGTTTTTATTGACCGCTCTTTCATTTGACTTTGAATTGCCTTAACCAAATGAGGGACCTGGAACAGACAACAGTTTACATTTAATTCATAGTATATTTACGACAGATGAAAAATATAATATAGGGGTATTCATGATCTATGTTAAAGCGTGTTAAATGGAAAAACTCGTGTTAAATCGAAAAAAATGGCCTTATTTTACCGTGGTAAAACGAAATAACATTTAACATGGCTGAGAGTCTGTTACTTGGTCAGTTAAATCGAGAATGACGTCACACAATAGACCAGTTGAGATCGCCGCCATATTAGTTGTTGTGACTTTCAATACAGTTGTCAATTAGCTCATCTTCATTCTCTTCTTCACAAGTTTGAAGATCAATAAGACACTCATAAGCTAAACTTTCACACAAATTCCACTTTTCACTCACTCTAGGCATGTTTTAATTAATTACTTAAATCAAAACTGAAGTAAACAATAACATGAGGGTCTGGAAGGAAGGTTATAAACATAAAGGCTTATAAAACAAGTTGCTGAGAAAATCCGCTAGGGGCTCTTATGCATTTAACGTTTAACATGACTTCAAATAGGGCTGCTCACAATCCTATAATTATAACATTTAACATGGTAAAACATATAACATTTAACACAACATCATGAATACCCCTTATATATAGATAAAAATAATGGTTCATACATACTACACACCTAAATATACTGATTACTAAGTAAAAACCTAATAAAAAATCCTGTTAAGGATAATGATAATGTTAAGGAAGCCATATTTCAGTTAGGAATTAACTAAATTAGAAAATATATGGTTCTATTAGATTAATAGATACTAGATAATATGTACTAGTACAAATATATAAGTTAGCATATAATTATAATATTTATTATTATGATTTACATTAAAATAAAGGATAAAATAATATTTCTTTTGTATGTGTAAAAACAAATGATAAAAATAAAAATCTTCTACCTATTTACAAATTTTGGTTGAGAACTAGAACATCAATTTCAATTCTTTTGAATCTGAATAAATATGATGAAAGAACAAGGATTTGAAGGTAGGAAGGGTACTGGAGCGACAATGGAAATAGGAGTGGAATTCCATAGGGAGGAGGATCTAATATCTAATAGTTAAAGATCTATCAAAAGCTACTGTTGGTGGGCCAGAGTAAATAAATCTAAAGACTAAGGACGCATATTGAGGATGTGCAGGAATGAATAGAGGATTTGAACTGAAGGAAATCTGAAATGTATGAGGACCAGCAAGATTGGATATCTTGTCAGAAGAACGATGCCAAGAAATACTTATGAAGGTAGAAAAGATAAAATCAGAAGTTAGAATTCGAAGTGGAGGAGTATCAAGATGACCAGGAGCCTGCCGGTTTCAAATGATAATAGGTGGCAAAGGTAATTTAGTTGCTTCAAGGAGGAAAAGGTACAACAGGAGATATCAGAGACATGGTTTGGTCTCAAAAAAAGAGTTAAGTCAAAGGTAGTTCCAAGGTTTTTGATAGTTGGATATAGCTTGATGGAATTATTATTTAGGAACAAGGTTTGGGATATGAGTCAATTGTTTAAGGAGATGATTGTTACCTATTACAATACATTTTACTGTACCTATTACTATTGTCTTCTCTACATTCAGTTTAAGCTTGTTTTCTACAGTCCAGTCACTAATCAAATTCAAGATGTCTATAAGATTTTTTTATAGCTATTGATAGGCCGGATGGTATAAAGGATAGTTAAATTTGGAAATCATCTGCATACATGCACTGGGAATGAAGGGAGGAGTAGAAGGTCATTAATGTAGATAACAAGTAGAGAGTAGGAAACTGGTGAACCCTGAGGGACACCACATGAGAGGTGCTGTCTTAGATCCAGGGTGTACACAACATACAGTAAGCAATCAGAAAAAAAGGATTTGAACCAGAGCATAGCAACATTGAATAAAGAAAGACTTAGTATGGTTGGACATAGTTTGGTGAGAAGGACGTTATGATCCAATGTATTGAATGCTTAGGAGAAATCTAACAGAATAAGAAATGTTAGTTTTTGGTGTTAAATAGTAGTTATTTTTAGGTGAGCAGAAACCGGATTGGAGAAAATTAGAGAGGATTGTTCTTCAGAGAAGTTTGAAAATTGGTTTTAAACAAGACGTTATAAAGGTTTTGGGAATTATGAAAGAAATAGGACAGGAATCATTAGGTATGGAAGGATTTGAATTGAAATTTTACTTAGGTTGAACAAAAGTGATTTTCCAAGTAGAAAATATGGAGTTTATGAAAGATGAATTGCACATGTGATAGAGTAAAGGCATAAGGACAGAGAGATATAAAATAGCATCAACTAAAAATTTAAACAGTAGATATTAATATGTCATAGAAACCTGTTTTTGCAGCAAACAGAGAGGAGAATCTTCATCTTCCATACAGTTAGGATCCAGCGAACCAACTGTGCTACTGCGAGTTTGTTTTAACAATGTAATATAGGCATGAAAAATATCGCTCTTAACATTTTCTTCCCTTTCTGAAATAAATCCATAACAGATAAATAAAAATTAAATCGCAATAACAAAGCAAAAAAAAATCAAAGAAAAATAAAATTCACACAAATTACCTTTAAACCTTGCGATTAAAGCAGGAGACACAACCCTATATAATTCAGGAACATACTCTGGTCTGGTAGCAATAATCGCTTCTAGGCATTTTGCTGAGGCTCTTCTAACCTATATTTGGGCAAAGCCATAAATTTAGTGTAACCTAATGTACAGAAGTCAGTATATAATTTACATCTGACAGGACAGTAACATGCATTCATTTTTGAAAATCACAGATAATGACAAAATAAAACCAAAAGTGAAGTTGGTTAAATTTATTTATTTTATTTTTTTACCAATTGGAACCTATCCAACAAACTTCCTTTCCATGCAAGAAACATTTAATATGTGAAAAAAAAAACTTGGGAAATTGGTAAATAAAATTTAAAGAAACATTTAATATATGAAAAATGAAACTTGGGAAATTTGGAAATAAAATTAGTAAGTTTATTTTATTATTGATATTTTAGTAATTATCATCCCTTGAAGAGCACAAGCCCTCTCATTCCAAATGAAAATGTTAGTGTGTTGACACGATGGATATTGGTCTAAGCAAGGAATTACACTTGAAAACGAATGGGACATATACTATGGCTAGTACCTAGTTTTCATTTTTTTTTGTTGGATAACATGAGTTTTTATTGTCATCTATAGACATAGTATACTTTGTTTTATTCATCAATTTAAAAAAAATATCATATATTCACATTATTACTAACACTACCTTCACTTAGCAAGCACTAATCTTTTTTTCAGATTATAAAGAATATAGTGAAATTTCTTGGGACAACTACTAATAAATGAAGAAATCGCAAACCATTGCTAACTATGTCCGACATTTGTCAACAATAGATTGTAAAATATAAAATGAAAAATATAATCCAAGGATATATATAATAGAAGAATACAATCCAACTGTTTTGAATTGAAAATTCCAACTAGAAGTTAGGTGGAATAAACATGGTACTTATAAAAATGTCCATTCACATCATTTGACTTTATCGAAGTTTCTTTGTAGTACGAGAACAATTTTTTTAAAATCCATTAGGTCAGGATCAAGGTCAATCTATTTTTCATCACAGTGTTTGTTACTAAAACATGCATATGCTCGTTTTCCCCCTTAAACCACTATTGCAGTAGTCTGGGAAACCCTCTATTACTTTCTAATGAAAGTCTAACAATACTCAACAAACAGCTTTACATATTAATTAAAATTGGAACATTGAAATGGAAAAACAATTGAAGAATATTAAAAATGAGTTTATTTGATACGAGCTGAAGCAAGATGTATGTGTGATCTCTAGGTTCATCACTAATGCAGTTTGATGATGTATTAGTGTCACTTAGGAGGTATTATGAGAAAGCAGTGTAATAAATATTTTTTTCTAATAATGTTCCATAGAAACTTTTAATCATGAATACAATGACCCATCAATAATTACCTTCCAAGACATATCATCATCGTCTGAGTAATCTTCATCACCATCTTCACTCTCCTCTTCATCAAGATCCATACCTCCACCAGAATTTTCTTCCTCATCATAGTTATAATTCGGATCATATGTAAGATACTGTAAGCACAGTTCCCTAACCTGAAAGATGAAAGCTTTAGAAAGCAAATAAAAAAAAAAAAAGAGAGATCATAATAAATGATGTTCATATTATTACAAATGTGCCTTCAGGTAATTGATCCAAAATGGTTGTGAACTAGAGCACTTGGAAATTGTCTCAGAAAAGTAGCATAATGAATCTACAAGAAAAAATATTTTTTTTTTTTTATGTGCTTGTTTCATTGGATAATTTTAATATCATAGACCACCTTGAGCAATCAAATTAAATGTATATAAGTTAGCTATTTGTAAGCCATAAATAATAATATTAAACAATAACATTGTTACTATTAAGATAAGTTAAGCTAGATGTTTATCAATTAACCTGTTCAAAATAAATAGTTATTTGTTCACATAAATCTGTGAAACATTTTCTTTCAGTTTAATTGTAATTGGTGCCAAAATCCAAGGGGAATTCTGAGATACTTAGCGGTCTCAGAATCCTTAAGTTAACAATAAATTGTTCCACTGAGCGAGCGGCTAATTTATGTATAGTTATCAATTATGAGGAAAGCAGCAGAACAGTTGAAAAATCTCGAGTACCAGTTGGCAAAGGCATCAATAGAGCAGGCCAAATTAGAGTTGCAACAAGCCAAAGCGACGGAAACATTGCAGTGGTGAGCTAATTAGAGCTTAAGTTTAATAGATTCCAAGAATTTTAATAAACTTAAAGGGTTGATCAGCTCACACTGCTTGGGATCCACCACGCGAAATCCACCAAACAGAAACAATACAGATCGAACTACTAAAGATAAGGAAGAAAAACTCAGTGTTTATTCATGAAGTGATAAGTCTTTACCAGAGTAATCAGAGATCTGGAGAATTTCATCAAGGGAGGTAACCAAATTAGAAGCAAATATAAACACAAGGAAAGACACGGGCACACTAGTAGACTCTGATGTAAGACTACTCAAAGTCATGACCATGCCAAACACTTGAAACACGTCTTTAACAGGGCGCACAAGTTCGATCTTCAATTATCTCATGGAAAGTCTCAATTCGGTTTATGGTTAGTCTAGAGGAACAGGGTACAACCAAACCAGGAACATTATAAATTAAAACTACTAGTTTTCTCATAATTCCCTTTGTAACTTATTCCCAACAAGTTCCTTGGGACATGGCTACATAAATAAGAATATGTCTTTTTTTCTTAAAACAGAAAATATAATGTATACGATAAACACAGACAAATTATAGTTCACTTTACAAGGAATGAAAAAGAATGGGATATACATAAAATTTATGATAAAATAATTGAGACAGTTACAGTAATAAAATTTTCAAGATTCAAACTTTTAAATGACTAAAAGTACCAAGAGAAAATTTTTTTAAGACTAAGAGTAAGGTTTTTACATACAATAATGGCCAAAATTACTAAAAGAAACCTTGAGAAAAGACATGACAATGGCCTACAATCTTACAATTACCCTGCTACTGACATAACTATCAAAATAAAATACAACTGAAACTCATCCATCAATCATAAAAATTATAATTGGAATTTTGAACAAATAAACAAAGGATGAGATTAAACTAAATAATACATTACACTATCCAATAATCTGAAACATGAAAATGAAGATGCAGTTATTATAAAATCATGACAAAAAAATAAATAAAACAAATTTTCTTACAGTATTTATATGTGGTGTAATTTCTTTTGGACATTTATGAACAAAAGCTTGGGCAGCTTGGAGACAGAATTCTCTCAGTTCATCATCCTCTCGAGAACTATAGCTAACTATAAGAGCCATTACCCTGTCAAGATGTTCTCCAAATCTATGACCAGCCTGCCGACTATCAAAACAAATAATAATCAATACTTACTCTTAAAATATTCATATTCACCTGGTTAGATTCCATAAAATATAATTTTATTTTTTTTTGCAAAAATTATTAAAATATGTATCACTCAATGAAAAAAATGTATTGGCTTTTGTATAATTTTCTCTTCAAACAGACGACACTAGTAGAATCTATAAGGAAGAGCATAATAAAAGTTATTTAATTTTTTAGGGAAAAGTTTGATTTGAGTAAAAATTTGATGTGTCATTGAGATAAACCGGCATATTACCTCCAAATTGTAATGAAATTGTTGAAAATCCACTTTTTTTTTTATCATAACAATTGAATTCAGTCTTTGTCATTTCCACTTTAAGTAATTTATTTATTTTATTCAATACAATTTTTATTCCATTACTGTTTACAGCAATTTGCATACATTTTTTAACAAATATTTCAGTTAAAAATAAAAAAACAAAATTATATTAATTTGTAAATGGGACATATATATATATATATATATATATATATATATATAGTCTCATAAACAAATCAAAAAATAAAACAGGATTACTGATCATCAAAGAAATAAAGGGAAAAAGACCCTGGCAATCGAGATCGAGATCGGACAGACAACAATGAAGTCTATTGTAATCTGAATAAAAAAAAATCCATGTTTCTAAGAACAAGTTAAACATTATGAGATTTTGTTACTGAGATAATATAATGGCTGATCAGCCATTCTTGGCATAAGGGTCAGAATACTACATTTACCATGAAATTTACTATTCTTAGGTAATACCAATTTTACTTCTAAACTAACTTTTTTATTATTTTCATAATCTTCTTCAAAGGAAACCATAAAAACTTCAATACTTACAAGAACTTCAACATCATTGAACAGATAAAATTAGTTTATTTAATTCAAGTAACAAGGATAATTTTTTTATTGTTAAATTCATACATTATGATGATAAAAGAAAGTTGCTCTGACAATAGCTCAAAAATATTAGGGCTGAAGTGCAAATCTAACTTTGTAAAATAATGGAGAAATCTATGTATGAGATTGAAGCAAATAATAGAAAAGACCATTTATTTGAGTTCAGAAAACAACACAGCCATTCCTAGTGAATCTAAAATGTCAATTACTCCTTCATTTATAATGTCTAATAATATATTACAGCTTAAGCTGTGATAATTCTTAACTCTAAAAAAATTTTCAATACTTTTTTAAATTAAAAAAACAAAAAACAATACATCATTGTAGATATATCAAGAGTCAATCATCATTTTGCAAGATGCGAATATAATTTCTTTATAAATTCTATTAAACATAACATAAAAAAATTAGTGAAATTATAATTCAAATCAACAAACAAAATGTTCTACATGTTGATTGGAATTGGTGAAATAATTTTGCCTTTAAATTTTAACAAATTTACATTCACCTTAAATAAATTTCGTACATAATTTTTTTTAAACACTAAAGCTTTTTTTCAGTCCATTGTCATTGTCATCACTTCGTTATTTCAGTACTACCAAATTAATATAATTTTTTTTAAACCTTTATAAATCAAAATATCAGGCCATTTTTAGATCTAGTCATTTGCCTGACCCTAAGGAGCATCCACTGTTGTCAAAACTGATTAATTTGACAATAGGTACATAATATTTTCTGTGGATTTCATAAACAAACTCTTCTGAACCTAGTCAACAATGAAGCAATAAACATTCCATGTTCAGAATGAGGTATAAATTGCCTAATTAATAAGTGCTAAATAAATTGAAAATAGCATGAAAAAGTAATAAAATTAGTTAATAGGTTATTACCATATGGCTGCTATACACTGGATGTAAGTTCTGACTGTTGAAGAATTAGAATCCCTAGTAAGTCCATCAAGAAGTACTTCGATCAATTTCTTATACAAATTTTGATTACAAGACATAACCAAATGGCTCAATGCAACTATTGTCCTGTAAAACAAAGATTGTAGTAATCATATAACAAATTTAAAAAATGAGTGTATCATGAATAAATATAACTATAAAATATATTATAATAGCAGACATTTTGTTAAATCACAAGAGTTCTAACAAAATTTATAAATTCATAAGGTTATTCAATACCTTATGAACTTCTATATTTATCTGGATTGTCAACTTATTTATATTCTCAACGATTAAAAAGTACTAATAGCACTTCACAACTTAATTAAAAACAGTAATAGCATTGATTGATAATAATTAATCTGAAGAATAAATTGATCAAAACAAAATATGAGCATTCAATAGCGTGGGGAAAACGTAGTAATCATAAGAGCAACTGATATAAAATTTCAATCAGAATGTAACCAACAGATTTTACTTGATCACCACAAGTCATTAACTATAATCCATCAAATAAAAATGTTTCAAAATTAGAAAATAGATATATAAATTTAAACCAGTAAATATGAAACATAAATTAAGGAAGTTTTGAGAATAACAATTAGTTATAACCAAATCATAAGCTTTGCTCAAATTTTAAACATGCATTACTCAAAAGCAAATTAAAACACAAGTCAAATCAAAACATTGACATGAACTAAGAAAAAACATAAACTAATAAATTACACAAAATTTATATGATAGTGGTTGAACTGATAAGAACCTTTTTCTGACTGCCTGTCTTGGGGATGAAAGTTGGGGTAGCAAAGCATTCAAAATTGTGGGGTGGAATGACACCAACAAACCGCCAAATCTTGACAGTAAATCTGCCAAAATATCAAGAGCTTCTAATTGTACAGAAACATCTTCTTGCTAAAACAATACAAGTATTACTGGTAATAAATAATGAAAAAAACAAAACAAAAATAATAATTAAGTTGAAAAATTACAAAACCTTCTCGATTGCTGAGCTTAATTTGCCAGTGATTCGCTTACAGACATTAGCAGCTAAACCTGTAGATGCTAATGGAAGCTCACTAATGACTGTTTTTAAACCAATACTAGATATGTCTCGGAGCTGCTCTTTATCAGATACCATGTTACTGCAAAGTGAGTCAACAATAGTTTCCACCTGGTATTCTTTTACTTTGTTGACCAATGGTCCAAGACTAAAAAACTATAATAGTAAGAAACAAGTCTAATGTATTGACCAACTATTAATTAATTACCTACCATTTTACTGCAAGATTCTGTACTTCACCATTTTTATCTTCAAGTAGTTTTAATAACATCCTCACAACTTTTCTTTCTGAATCATCATCCAGTTTGATACTATCTTTCTGAAGCTCAGACATCAGATCATTAGTAGCCATAAACCGAAAATCCTTGTCACTAGATGTCATCTAATAATATTAACAAAAATTGTGTTGAACTACATGTACAAATACACTGAATAATAACCTATAAAATGAAACATTAAGTGAAATTATTGTTTTTTGAAAAATATATATTTAAAGATACCTTCTCCAATAAATTTGCTATTTGATACGAAACGTTAGCCATTTTCGAAATGCTAAATAACACTTTAAAAACGAAACACACTATACCGGCGACCCAAGATTAGACATGCAACAAAACCAGCAGGAATAATACCAACGCCATCTGAATTCACGTATGGGGAGCTTAATCCATTTTCTACGTAATCTTAAATTTCAATTTATATAAATACATATTTTTAAACCTTTGTAGAAAAAAAATACAGAAGAAATTATTGAATGAGAAGCTAAGCTGATTTCCTTAAAAAATTTCGTTTGATAGTAGGTTTTGCCGTAAACAGCGTAAATATTTGAATTTATAGGATTACTCTGTTTAAATGTTCCACAAGGATGCTCCTGAAATTAAAAAATGATATTTTAAATAGTATTTAAATCTACATCCCCCCACAAAATTCGACGTAATGCATGAAAGAAAACTGGCAGATTTGGTACCAAATGTAACTAATTTTTATGCAAGAAAAATCTATTAATATCGCTGTTCAAAGATATTCGTTCTATGAGAAGGATTTAAAGTGAACTAATAAAACATTTTGTTACATTTAGTATCATATCTTATTGTAGTATTTAGTATCTTATGTTAAGAAGCTGATAATACGGTGACGGTCTTTAAAAGAGATTTATATGAAGTTGGTAAAATTGATTTGGTAGTAACCACTAGGGGAAGGTTTATGTTTATTTTCTGGTCTGTTTATCAACTAGTTATCGTACCATTATTACTTTGGTGAATAAGTGTTTATTGTTTACTTTTTTAAAATTTTTATATTCGATCCTTCCTAACAGTTGTTACTTGGCGATTCATGATTGATTATGGCTCCTTCCCGATCTAGAAGCAGAACTAGAAGGTCAAGTGACTCTTCTCCTGATTCTAGGAAACATAAGCATCGAGGTCATTCCAAATCTCCCAAAGGATCGTCAAGAAATCATGGTAGCAAAAAAGAAGAGAATATAAATGATAGACTGAAGAAGTTAGCCGAAAATGGTTTTATAAAACCATGGGATAAAGATGATGTTGAGAGGTTTAGGAATCAGGCAAAAAAAAAGAAACATGTTGATCGAGATGAGGAATTTATGAATTATAGGAGAGAGGAAAGGGATAAGATAACACTATTTGGAGTTCCAGGAGTTTGGGGGAAGTCTCCTTTGCATCCAACTGAGGAGTAAGTAAACTTTAGTATGCTTTGCATAATTATAGAAGTTTTGTCAAATTACTTATCTAATTCTGGTCTACAAGAAGCCAATGGTTATTTAGTAATAAGAAAATATTCCACATTACCTTAGATCAGGGGTTCCCAGCCCTTAGAAGTCTGTGGACCACACATTTCTATCTTTCCTCCAAATTTAGGCCAAATCAGATGTGCTGTTTATGAATTATATGTGTGGTGAGCAAATTACATTCGTGTATTTGTAAATAAAAGTAGTGGACAGTACTCGATAAAATAGATATGGGACCAACTAGGTACTAATCCGTACAAACCCTGCATGTTTTTACAGACACTGAACCAAATTTGTTTTTTTTTATGTCTTTCATTCAGCTCCCCTGCTTTCAGTAGTACGGAAGTCAACATTTAAAAAAAATATTAATTGAAAAAGGAAATATGAATTCATGTGAAAATTTTATAGAAAAAAATGTATAAATAGTGAATTATTTAAATAGAATTTTTTTTTTATTGTTAAAAATATTAATTATTAAATGTTCCTTGAAATAATAATTTTTTTTTGTATGGCCAAATTGCATCCTCTATAACTTGAAAAATGTTGTTCATGATAGTTGATACAAGTAGCCACTTGTGAATTTTGACTCAACTTGATATTAATAGTTCAAGATGTATTCCCGAGTGTTTTATGCATCTTAGCTCATAAAATAATGACAAAGCTTTTATTTATGATTGATAAAGCCTTGGCACCTTTTGCAATGCAGTAGCATGTTCACAGTTTTCCTTAGAGGTTCTATTTTAACTTTCATATTTAGGATAGAAATCTATATTTTATCCAAGTTTCCATCCTTTTCCTTTCTTTTTTAAATGATATTCACTGCATGTATTATGTTATAATTCATTTGTTGCAGGCCTACAATTATTTTCTGCTTTTTTCCACATAGGATGAAGTGTACCACTGTACTTTTTCACTAGCTGCTTTTATGAGTCTGAGTCAGACTCATTTTCCTTTTATTATTGTTCTGTGCTACAGTTCTGTAATCACTGGTTGCTACCAATTTCACTTGTCTCAACACTAATACTTATTCCTTTGAATTTAAGTTGGGTAGTTATTCTGTTTGTTTTACCCCTTGCATGGTTTCATACCACCTTTGCATTTTATAATTCCATCAGATTTATAAATTGGCCCTCTGGGAACAGACACAGAACATATGACCATCTACTATAGGTTAGGGACCCCTGAATTTCTTTTCGACTGTCAAGGATTCCCCAATCCGCCTCCTGGGGAGGTGCCTGATTGGGAATTATTCAATCCCAAGAGTTTCTGATAGATGAATAAAGTATTATATACAATCCACTGATAATGGTTCTCATGAAAATTTTAATCAGTTAAGTTGTTGTCTGTTGTGTCCAATTTTCTGAGTGGCACTATGGCACTAGCAAATATTATAAAAGGAATAATTGTAAATAGTTCTTATCGTTTGATTACTTCAAATATAGTATTAAGATACTAATCCTGAATTATGATTAAATATTTTAATTTTTACTAGGTTATTATTATGTAGTAATTATTACATTCAACTTGTTGTATTAATTATTTACAGTTCACGAGTGACTTGTTATAGGTGGGTGTTTAATTAGTAATATACAATGTTCTATTGTTGTTGGTTATAACATACTCTATTACTGCTTCAACTGTATGATAGCTGACAACTTAGACTAGGTCAAGAGATAAACTATCCCACAGTTGATTCTTTATTGTGTTAGGTTTTTGCTGATAATACTGGTCGACTATTTTCTTATTGTAGGTGACTACACACCTACATGTTGTATTGTACTGGTCCTTGTGGCCTAGTACCTATTGTATCTATTTTAGTTAAATTGTAATATATTAATTTTTAGTTCTGATGAAGATGCCAAAATGAAGGAGGTGGAAGAAGAAAAATCTTCTGATACTGAACCAGAAAAAAAAACAAAAAAGAAAAAGAAAAGCAAAGACAAAAAGAAGGTATGTATTGCCATAACATATATGCACACACACACAGTGGTACTTTTATTATCGAGGGTAAAGAAGTGAAGGGTTTCTACAGAAAATTAAAAACCCTGAAAACTTTTATTACCTTATTTTTTTATACTTTATTTTTTTATACTTTATTAAAAAGTTCAGAATTTGATAAAATTGATACAGAACTAAAGTTCGAATCCTACATAGTCAGTTATACCCCAGTACAAAATTGACTACAATCAATAGACATATAGAATCTAATTTAATTAATCTCATTAAATGTGTTCAGTAGAGATCTCCTGTAATGGTCTCGTTCGGTTTAAGCTACTCATAATACATGGTACCAATCTGATCCCACTAAATACAAAGCAATTGGTTTTAACTATTTGGTTTGGATGTTGATCTCGTAGCACAGCCTGGTGGTCCCCATGATTTTTCTTCTTTGGGTTACCGTAGTGGATCTATTTCATCACCAATGACTAAAGCATGCAAAAACACCTTTTTGTTATGTATGCTAAATAAAAAAAATTTTCATTTACATTATAAATGACACAATAAACAATTTCATATCATTGGGAATGATTCAAAAACAAAGAAATCGTTCCTTGCAAACTGAAGTCGAGAGACATTAAATGCCTATTTTCCATGAATATGATGATACTCAAGCAAAATTAGCGTTCATTACTTGTTGAGCCCCTTCTAATGTAAATCCAAGTTCTTTTTATGCTTGGGTTAATTCTTCCTCCAATAATACTTCCAATTCTGTGTCTTTCATGTCAAACTCACTGTTTCTGAAACCACTCGCAACAAGTTCTCTCACTTAAAGCAGCCTCACGAGTTATATGCTTCTACTAGCAATCAGTATGCCTGAGCTTCAGATTTCTTCAAATTAAAGAGTTAAATCTAAAGATTCCGCAAATGGTGCTTATTTAGTACAATACTTGGCATTTTCAAACAAAAAAATCATGTGATGCTGCTACGGAGTCACTAATAGTTCAAGGTTATGGTCCTACCATATGACCAAACTAATGATAGTATGTTTTACTGCTGATAATTTCAACAAAACCTGTTGGAGCCATCCTTTGTCAAACTGCAGAAACTTATTTATACAGTGGAACCCCGTTATAACGACCCCCGATAAACCGACTCCTCGCATAAACCGACCCTTTTTTTTTTTTATAGAATCCCTCTCAATAGTCCGACCTTTTGAAACATCACTCCTCGCATAAACCGACTATTTCTGAGAAGAAACACCCCTTGTTTACATACGACGTTTCCTCTGTACTTTGTAACTATTTTCCTAAAAAGATGATTCACTTCTCTCTCCTTGTTGTTTGAAAAATCAGTTCAATATTATCTTCCACAGTGTTAACATCAAAGCGTTATACGATGTCTAAAAAAAGGGAGTCTTGTACTATCGCGGAAAAACTTGAGGCCCTTGAAAAAATCGAAAAGGGTGAGCGACTTATCAAAGTAGCTAGTGATTTAGAAGTTGGCGTTACTACTGTGAAGGACTGGAAAAAAAATCAGGACCAATTAATTTCATTTAGTGCGTTGTCAGATGACCCAACAAATATTCCGAATGGTTCAATAATGTCTTTGTGCCAGAAGTTGCAAACTACTTAAAAGATAAAAATCTACCCCAAAAAGCCATTCTACTTCTGGATAATGCTCCTTCGCATCCCACAGACCTCAAGAAAATTGAGGTAAGAACCATTTTTTTACCTCCAAATGTAACCAAATCCAACCAATGGACCAAGGAGTGATTAAATCACTCAAAAGACGGTACCGATCAAAATTCATGAGCTCCTTGATTGAGAAAACAGCAACAGGTTTTAGTCTCATGGAAGCCCTAAAATACATTAACATTAAAGATGTAATTTATATGTTAGCTGCAGCTTGGGAAGAGCTTCCGCCATCAACATTGGAAAAATCTTGGAAAAAACTCTGCCCGAACATCAATGATGTTCAAACCGCGGAGGTTCAAGAGAACGAGCATTCCGTGGTTCAGTTCATGCACGATTGGGAATATTTAAACAGTAGCTCTTCCAGTGAAACACCTGACCAACGTGAGATTGAGGAATGGCTAAACAGCGATGAACCAGCATACAAGGCTCTGACTGATGATGAACTTATCCAAACGGTTTCAGCTATAGAAAATGAAGAAGACGACGATGATGAGGACAATGTGGACACTCCAGTTTGCAGCCGAAAAATCAACCATTCAGAGGCAGTCGTCGCTTTCGAGACAGCTCTTCGATATGCTGAACAACAAAACGTCACAAAACCAGTTGATATCATTTTTTTGAAAAATGGAGGGATTATGCCTCCATGAAAAGGCGCTCTTGTGTTAAACAAACAAAAATCGATAGTTTTTGGTAATTTTAAAATCTATCTATGCATTATGTACATATGTACATATTAGTCATCGTAAATGTGTTTTTTTTTATTGTGTATGTATGTTTAATTTTTCTGTTTCATTTATATTTACTAAATAAATAGGTTTTGTATTCTAATTTTTATGTATTTTTCATTCACCCTTGAACATACGTAAGTCTAATTCCCCAGCGTAACAGACTCCGCTTAATCCGACCTTTTCATGGGACCAACCTCATCCCAAGTCCGAAACAGGTCGTTATAACGGGGTTCCACTGTACACCCATTATTACAGAGTTTTTTTATCAACTTTATCACATCCCTTGAAATCCTGGGCATCAGTATTTTTTATAGATAGATCATACTGATGTATTTTTAAGATCTCTTTATCCTGCGGTCCCAAATGCTATTTCTGTACCTTTAATAATTTCATCGGTTTCTGAAATTATAAAGCATACTACTCTTCATTTTTTCTATTTTCTGTAAAGATTTTTCTGGTCAACTAGGTAGGTACAGGAGGTTAATGTTTTATACCTTAAACATTAAAACGTTTTCTAAGTAGTAAAAGTAAAAAAAAAAAAAATTTGGCCTTTTATGTTTGGTCTATATTCTGGACTATTTAAGCACCAACTTTCAATAACTGTAAGCAACAGTTCCACACTCAATAGTTAGTCAAATAATCACTAATATAAAATTGTTTTGAAACTCAATTTTCTATGAAAATACCACTTTTCATTTGCTGCTTGAAAAACCCCATAGGAATCGTTTCTAAAAATACAAACTATTTTTGTCTTTAAAGGAAAATTAGTCTAGTTTACTGTGTTGTAACTTAAAATTACAAAATTTAATTAGTTTCTTAGTTATTATTAGTAAATAGAAAACATGACTTTTAAAAAAATAATAATTATTAATTTTCTCCTTTCCTATAGAGAATTGGGCCATTATCTATATGAGCTTTATTATTACTTGGGGGTCAAATTAATGCTCCTTAAATATTGCTAAACACTTATGGGTCACCCTTTATGACATTGGACTGGACTTTGTGACACTGGATATCATTTATAATGATCTCGGTTATGGCCAAATATTTCTGGACTCGTGATTTTGTGATCCTTACCAATTTACTGATCCTATGACAAATGATGGGCTAACACGACTCATTTTGGATATTTGTAAAATATGTAATTAAAGTTTCGGTTTTTTGAAATATCACTGTTCAATAAATAACTTTGTAAACCTACAACTCCCAATTCAAAGTTTAACTGTATCAACATTTGATAAATTCTTATAAGTTAAAAAATGATAGTTGTCAGTAGTGTATAATCATTTGTTTTGATCTATATATGATTAGGTTAAAAAATATTACCTAAGTTTGCTTGGTCAGGGAAAATTTGGCAAAAAAACCTGGAAAAGTCTTGGAATTTCTTCAGGTCCTTTTGAAAGATACCCTTTACAAAAGTATCTTGCTTGAAACAAAAACAAATTCCAAAAACCTTTTTCTTTATATTCTGAACAGGTAGTTCACAACTCTGTTTTCTGAGGACTATTTTTTTACCATCCTAAAAACTCCTTGACAAAGGGAAAATCAGAACTATAGAAATTGTTTTTAAGATATTGAAAATATTTTAAATAGGGAGTACATAATAATGAGAATCTGAATTTCACTAATTGAGAGTGACTCATTAAAAATTCTAAGAACACAATGCCATCGAACTAAACTTTTTCTTTTCTGTCATTAAAAACTTTGTGAAATAGATGTATAAATAGCTCCAATCTTATTAAAACTACTTTTCCTTTCTTTGCTTCATTATCATAGAATATATCCACATCAGTATTATTTATTATTTACCTGTGAAAAATAAATCTGGAGAGAGTTCTGGTTAATTGAATCCAGGATAATGGAGGTCCCTCTGTAGAAAGTTTTTGAAATCTTTTATAATTATTTTTATTTAAAACTCATTATTTATACATAATTTACTTATTTGTCTTTTTTTTTCTTCAATTATAATTAATATTTCAGAAACATGATAAAGAGAAAAAGAAAAAGAAAAAACATAAGCATAAGAAGAAAAAACATAAGAAGCATTCAAGTAGTAGTGAATCAAGTGACTCTGAGGAAGAATGGATTGAAAAGAACGGTATATATCTTAATTTTTCTGTTGTCTTCATTAGTTTTCAGATCTGTTCATTATTATAGTATATTTATTATTATTATTTATAAGACACCAATTTAGTGTGAAGATTCTCTTGAGTAAACCCCTGTGTTTGTTTGGTCTTTTAGCATTATTTGTTTGTTTTTTTATTCTTTTAGCATATAGTTTGTGTGGAACTGGCCCACTGCACCAATCTCCAACCTGGGCCCTGTCTCATAATGAAGTATAAACTAATACTATTAGTCTTGTAGATTTATCTTAATTCAATTACACTGACTTGTACTTTAGTATTTTTTAATTCCTGTAATATCACTAATAGTCATCCCTATCATGAAAAAAATAAGTATTAGTATAATTAACACACTAGTTTCTACACTTGTACTATGAACTAATACTATTAGCTTTCATTATGAAATATGGGCCCTGTTAGACCAGGGAGCTTGATTTCAGGTTTCCTACCTGAAGAGGGGATTGCCTTTACTATAAGTTAAGAATCCTATTCATCTTTGAAAGTTATTTCCTGTATTTCTTATGTGGTCATACCTCCAAATCTCAATAGAGTCTGTGTTAGTCTACATTAAAGATGCATTTCTTGCTCGCTATTATGAGGAAGTAGAAGTCAGGATTCAGTCTCCATATTTATTAATCTGGCTATATTAATATCAGTTGTTCTGATTTTGTTTTAAACTTTGCACAAAAAACATTTTTTGCAAACTTGTAGAGTGCATACTGACTTTAGAGAAGATTACTCTCTGTAATCATCGCTGCTTGTTTAGAAATGATGATTGAAGTTCAATTATTAAATTTAAGTAACAATTATTCTATGTTAAATAAAGTAAAGGTGTCTATTATATAACAGAACGAGGTATCATGTTAGAATAACTAATCAGTCTATAGATTTGCTGTGGACTGAAAACAATTATGTGAAAAATATTTGTAAAATTAACAATTAATGATATTAAAATTTGTATTATCAGGCGAGGAAGCAACAGTAACAGAAGAAGTAATAGGACCAGTAATAAAAAGCCATGCTACACTATCCCAAAAAGATTTCGGTAAAGCTCTGCTTCCTGGTGAAGGAGCTGCAATGGCTGCATATGTTGCTGAAGGAAAGAGAATCCCGAGGAGAGGTGAAATTGGTTTAACATCAGATCAGATTGCATCCTATGAATCTGTCGGTTATGTCATGAGTGGTAGCAGGTATTTATACTTAATCATTAATTTTTATATTGTTTAAATTTGTATTAATGTTTTTGTGACTAATTTATATTTATATTTGTTTCTTGAACTCCTTAACTAATTAATGAATGTGCTTTACAAGTAAATATCCATTAAATAGAGTAGATTAACAAACGATACATGTAGAGATCACACATGTGCTGTGCAATGAGAGAATTAAGAGGTAATATTGTTGCACTCAGAATTTTTATCTACTGGTTTGTCTGACTACTACAGAATATTGTATACTTCCAACATCTTAGACATTAAAGGACTTGGTGCAATATGTTTTTTGGTTAGATTAAATACTACCAGAATTATTTCTAAACATTTTCTAGTTTTATTGAAACAGCCTCTGACCTGTATTGAAATCAGAGCCGCCAACTCCTTGACTACTGCTTGAGATGCTGACTATTTAAATAAATCTCTTAACTTAAATTTAACAATTAATACTTCTGACAACTTACTCTAAGCAGTTTTCTATGTCACAACTTAGAAATGATATAAACACACAAAAAAAATAATAATAAATGAGTGGTTATTACTAACATGTTACATATGTATAACATACATTAAAAGGAATATATTTGGTTCTAGATATTAAAGTAAATTACTGATATCAATATCACACTGACACTGATTACAACAAAAAATATAACTTACCTTACTTCTAAGGGAAGGAATGTAATAAACAGTGACAGTGAGAAGAAAAAAAATCATCCCACAGTGCTGTCTCCAACTGATAGGAGACCAATCTATACAAGAAAATATCATAATGTTTAAGGAATGGTGTTAAAGGAAGGTTCTCAAAAGCATTGGACCATGGAAAGGTTTTTTCCTAACTCTTCTAGCCATGTGCAGTATTTCCTCCTTTGTTGTTTATTTTGCCTTACAAGGCTCTCCTATGCAGTGTATTATCAATTTAGCAGATGGTCTATTATTGTCACTATCACTAAATGTGATATTCCTGCTGAATTTTTTTTTTTTTTTAACAAAATGAAATGGGTCCCACAAATAAACATATGTTGACAATTGACAGAAGTATACACCATACAGTAAAACTTAGTAATATATGGCGTAAGGAGTTTATAGATGGTCATACAGCCATTGATAATGATGAATAGAGCAGAAGAATGCCAGTTTCGGAGAATATTACATAGGGTAGAATATTACTCCTATGATGAGAGGATCACGAAGCATCATCATGGGTTTGCACTGATTTTTTAATACAGCTGCACAAAAGAAGCATCTACAAACATTGTTAAAGCAAAATCGCTTTTGCTTTGAAAAATGTTTTACCAAGAAAATGATGTATTTTGTTTTGAAATCAAACATTGACTTCTATATATAAGAAATAAGGGTGTCTTATTTTATGATTCGCCCTCATACTTTTGGACAATATGAAACATCCCAAACATAAAGGACTCTTAGATCCAATTAGTAAATATGACAATGGTCCTGAGTCTGAAGAAGAAAACAAATTAGTTTTGGGCTCTGATCTTCAAAAATTGTTTACAACACATTTTAACAATATTCTATTGAAACAAATATTTTCTTAGAACTGTATCCTCAGTACTCTTTTAGCAATGGCTAATCCCTTAAATCATACCAACACGTTTTAAGAAATCATTAATACTGTATATTTAAAATATCTTCTAAACTATTTAGATTCAATGCATGGTATTTTTTTTTTATCAATATTGCTAATATGATTGATTCATCTAGTATTTATTTGTATTATAATCCATATTGCCTTTCATTTATTTGTCACCTTAGATTTAAATTACTGATAAGGTACCTTTTTGAAAATTTATTAATCCATTCTATTAAATTTCAGACATCGTCGCATGGAAGCTGTCAGGTTGCGTAAAGAAAACCAGATTTATTCTGCTGATGAAAAACGAGCTCTGGCTATGTTTAGCAAAGAAGAAAGGCAGAAGAGAGAGAATAAGATCTTAACACAGTTTAAAGATATGATCTCCAGTAAATTGTCTGGAGAAAAGAACAGTTGACTTTACATCACTTATTGTAGAATTTCTTTTTTCCAAATAATACAAGTATCATTTAGTTAAATCATTTATTTTTGTCTATATTAATTTGTACATAAATGTAAATAATCACATGTGTAAATGTTGGAAAAGCAATGTATGATTTGTATAGTTTATGAGGTCACATTAAATATGTAAATATATTTAATAATAATAGTTTTTTCCTATTACATATGATGAATAAATAGAGATTTAAAACTCTTTTTTTTTTTTATTCTTAACTTATAAACTGAATGAAGCTATTAATTAAATTAAATCTGTACCGCTACAACCCATGAAGGCTCAGAGGTTCAGTACTTTGTGAAGAAGTACTGTTACTAGACCAAGATACGGTTGTACAAGGAGGTGATTTGGTCAGAATCATGCTCGACAGCCAGATTTTTACCCAATTAAGGGTACCCAATTTAAGAGGCTGGGTGGACCCCAGGAGGGCTCAAAGAACCCATAGGAGTTGACTCACGGCTACAGTGTAATAGAAAACAATTTTCTGCCCAGCCGGATTCAAACTCAGGTCCTTAGAGATAGTAGCGAAGCGCTTTACTCCATGGCCACCGCGCTCCTGAATGAAGCTATTGATTGACTTGAATTTTTTTTTCTTACATTTATAATAATTTATGTTAGCCAGATATCAATTCAGTATGTCGCTTAACCCTTTAACTGCTAAAGGTGGTGCAAAGTTAGTGTGCCAGTAATTGTGACAGGGTTGACATACCGTAAGTGTGAGGTGATTTTGTGGCTGCTTTTTGTATATTTTCTCTTTATTTTTTCTTTTGGCAGAAAACACTGATACCTATAAGGCCTATTGTGAGCCTTCCACATTATAACGTTGTTGTGTCAGAAATGACAGAAACATTATTACGAGCTTATTAATGCTTAAGAATTTAAGTATACTTGAGAAAATGATCAATTCACACTGTTTGGGTTTCATAATGACGCAATCCACACCAACAGTGTGAACGCAAGCTTCAACCCTGAAAATCGGTCACACCAACAAATAATGTGGTTTGCCGTTTCATCCTCAGCATTACCAATCTGCACAAGGGTAAACCCATAAGCTTGAGGTGAAGTTTATTAAGTCTGCATCATATTCTGCCTACTTGTTAGTTCATATATAAACTTTTCTTCTTTTTGGTTTAGTAATTTATTTCTGAAACCAGGCCACTGTAATTTTTCTTAGCTGGTATTCTCTATTTAATACTGCCACTTTCCAATCTTCATACCAAGCATATGCAAAAACCCCATCTCTTCTTTGTAGCTTAAATTTGCAGTTATCTTTTTGTTGGTGTTTGAAGCAGAATTTTATTTGGTCTGTTGTGTTGGGCAAGGGTCTTTTTTTCAACATTGCTGCCCAACCATAATTCCTTCTCAAATGTCCATCCATGTCAATGAATGGATTCTTAAGGCTTTATTCTACTCCTCGTCTGCTTACTTACAAAATTGAGCGGAGAGAACTTCTAATCCTTTTGTCTTGTTCTTTCTTAATGTTACAACAATTGTAGCCATTTTATTTATATTAAGTAGTTCAACCTCTACAGGACTATTTTCTACAACCTTGTCAGCCAACAGCTGGTGAAATTGTTTTCGCTATTTTTAAAAAATTTTACTTATCTTTAAAATATTGCCTTTTTTATCCTTGAATATTGTTATGCAATTCTTTTATGCTCTTGCTTTAATTGTTAGTAATGTCTACTCTTATTGGTATTGGAGGGTTTGTATTTATTTTGTTAAGCACCATTTGTTGCCACCATCTCTTTTTAAGTTGTTAAATTCTGTGAAACATTTCAGGCCATTATAGAATAATCTGAAAGGAGTTTTGGAACTTTTCCAAATAGGAACTTTCTAGAACATTTTCTTTATTGAAAAATATGAAGAAATTATAGCCCTAATCGACAGTAGGTGTTTTATCTAATAATGATTTAAATTGGAAATTCAACTTCCTAATGATTCATTTATATCCAGAAACATTCTATGCCATAAAAGAACAATCTAACAGTTTAGGATTTTCTTGAAATAGAAGCATCCTAGGACATTTTATTCTTCATTGAAAATAGAACAACAAAATAAGATGAAAAAATTATAGCTATAGTAGTACTAAACGTTTAATCTGGAAAATATTTAAATTGGAAATTCTTTTATTTTATCTTTTTCAAATGTATACATTGACTTTTTAGTCATGGGTCATATCTTTATTGTAATTTTGATGAAGGTATGCAAAAAAAAAAATACATTTGTCTTTGTATTCTGAGAATCAATTATATATTTCTGATTATAATTGTAAAATAAAAAAAAAATACAATCATGGCAGCAAAAATAATTATGTCTCAATAAGTATCAACCAGATATTGCCTATATACCCAATCTGGCTGAGTAGGTTAAATATAGGTAAAAGTCTAGCAACATTTTATTTATAGTTTTCATTTGTAAAATGGGATATGATTGGTCATATGTTTTTAAGTTGATTCCGTTAGATGCTATTGTAATTGTTTTACAGATTCGATCAGTTGGTTTATAGATTGCTGAGCAGAAGCAGCAAGCATTGCTTCAGGGCTTCCTTCAGGCTCAAGACTTAAAATTTGGTGGCATTCCTTCAAGATATCAACTACTGATCCGATCCTTTCTTTTAATGCATCCATACCGAATTCTCCATGTTGATAACGACTCTTAGTATACAGTAGGCATCCGATGTGGTATTCAAAAAGAGTTAAACCTGGAAAGTATTTTAACAAATCACATTGTAAACTAATCTCTGCATTAAAAAAACAGATAACTAAATATTTTGTTAAAAATTAGGATTAAACTATACCTCTTATTCTTGTAAGACCTGGTTCTACTACATTCAAAATATCAAGAAGGTCCTTACAGAATTTCGACTTTCTTTCAAGAAGTAAATCTGGCAACATATCTAGAGAATATCCTTCTGTGTGGCCATACATTTGACTCAGGCTGTGCCATAGAAGGACATTTGAACCATTTCTTGGATGTAGAACACTTTTGTATTTCCTCAATAACTATTTAAGCAATTTTTATTTAATAATTTATTTTTTTTAAATAAAAATAAAAAGTTAATTTATAAATAAAAGAAAAAACTAGAGCTCATACTTTTTCAGTAGCCTCAAGTTTTTCTCCACTCATTTCCATTTGTTCAAGTTCAGCCATATCTTCTTGAATAGCCAAATAAATTCTCTGAACACCATTTCCTGTTATTCCATTATCACAATGGCTACATTTCCAAGCTGCATTGTCATCTATAAAATAAATTTTTAAAAAATAAATAATTGTGATGATAGTGGATATTAAACTTTAATTAGTTGAACATGAAAAAAAAAGTGAAAAGTGTGAAAAAGAAATATTGGAAGCTGAAGTATTGTTGTATCCTACCTAGATTACATAAAAGTAAACAAAAACATGGTAATAAAAAATAATGATTGCTGGTTATGGTGCTCTAAGCTTAACAAGATGTCCCTATATTCTCTGAGTTATTGAGATATTTATAAACTTAGTAATATATAAAATTTAAGCCCAATGACTTCTGTAGAATATTATTTGAGGCGTGTACCATACTAAATTTTCAAATTTAAATTTTACCTACTTTTTACTTTCACTTACCTATGTATAATGTATATAGTTTGGGGAAGTATTGGAAATGTGCCAAATTTTGAATCCGAGTTTATAACGGAAATAAATGTCTTAAAGTCCAAATAACTAAGCCTCACAAAATAGTCTGTGTGTATGTATGTGAACAGCCAGAAACTCTCCAGAAATAGAGAGTTGCACAAAACTGAATTTGTGTATTTAAGGTATATGCCTAGGATATTACAGCAACATTTTCGCTGAAATCAAATTTACCAGAAGTGTCACTTTATATCATTGATTTTACAGTTCTTTACAATTTTCTTGAAAATGGCTCTAACTTTGATCTTTAGTTTACTTGCTAGAAGACAGCTCTGCAATGTGGGACAAAATGTTTTTCCATAATAAATAATGTTATATCATTTTGTTCCTTTTCTGACCGCTTCCTAGACCATCCTTCATTTATTTCATCCATAGAAAGTGAAAATAAAAAATTTGGTAAAATTTAAATTTGAAAATCTTGTATGGTACAGGCATAAAACAACATTTACCAACTTAAAGTAAAAATTAATTTCTGCTTAAGAGGGGGTCCTGCAAGTTATGTGATCGCAATGCTTCCTCTTGGTATCTACATGTATTAGTTTATAAATTGGTAAATGAAGGTTTGTTTTTGTTTAGTGGCACCAAACTTCATTGGTCATCAAGGTAAATGAAGGTAAAAACTGACCATTATCATAAGAAACATGAAATTATAAATTCGAGTTATTTAACTGGTTCTCCTCATCTCCCATTACTTTCTATGACAGTAGATATAAAATATTTTTCATTTCTCTCCTATTAAGAGTCCAAATTCTCACATATTTTGATATTGAGCATTTTTTATTACTACTTACAATGAGAGATGGTTAATTATTTCAACTAAATACTTTAGAGGAACCTATTTTGAAAATCTTATAAATCTGTTTCAAGGTGGATAAGATTTAGATTATATTAATGACTATATAATTTTAAATTTATGGAACAAGTTTCATCAAAATTGTTAGAGCCTTTTCAAGAAAATTGTAAAGAAGTGTAAGATAAATGATATGAAGTGGCACATCTAGTAATCAATTTTAAAGAAAAAGTTGCTGTAACATCTCAGTCATACATCCATCTTAAATATGTTTCTTGAGGTTGGTACAACTTTTCATTCTCAAGCTAGGCCTTTCATTTTAAGGCTGATCACAGACCATTTTGCGGGACATGATTATTTTGGCTAGGCGTCTTTAAAACCTGTATTTCTGTTGAAAACTTGGATTTTAAATTTTTAACAATCAAAATGTTTCATCTGACCACATATTTCATATATAGGTGAGTGAATGTAAAAAATATATAATATTTTATAACTTTTTTACAAGTTTTTGGCCTCAGCAACTCCATGGGAACTTTCTTGGGTGGAATTTAGCTAATCACAAAAGGTAAGTAATATTAACATAAAAATATACTTCTTCATTATTAAACCAAAAAGTGAATATCATTATTAAAATACTAAGCTGGATAACAAAATACAATAATCTATTATTTAAATATGAATAAATGATTTAGATAATTAATAAACATGTCATGCTTTTACTAATGCGGCTATTATCAAACTCATAAATTAATATATTAAGATAGAACTTTATTGAATTTACCTAAAGGTTGCGTAGATGTAATGATGCCATCATCACATTTAGTACATTTAAACGTTCCGATGTGTGTCCCCATCTCAGTAGGATCTGAACAGCGAGCACAGGTGCAATCAAAGTATTTGCATTCCCTTAGTCTTGCTCGTCTGACTATCGTTGGTTGGAGGCTGCTAGTATATGATGAAAAAAGTTCACACCCGCTTTTTGTGTCAACTGTTGTTCGTAGCTGTAATCTAAAAACCAGTTTTGTTTAAAATTTTGAACACTATCTAAGCTACATATTTTTAACATCAAAATCTTTGTATTTTTAATAACATTTGTATTAAATGAATAAATACCTGTGAGTGTGTATGTACCTATCAGCAAATTGGAAAAATAAACATGTTATTTATGATGGTTTTCCCTCTGTTTAATTTTATTTAAAGATTGCAATAAAAATTATGTACTACAAATGTAAAAACGCTATTTTTAAATTTTTCATTCCTGGTGTCAAGTAAAAATGTTTCCTTAAACGCACTATTATGATAGTAAATATGTTTATGTAATAAAAAAAACATAAGAATTTTGCTTGACCTGAAGTTTATTAGTTAGCTCAAATATAAAAAACACCATATACCATATTTCCGGAAATTCTATAAATGATAAATTAATAGAATACATAGAAAATATTATCCTGTTATTACTTATTATTTAGTATTTTTCTGTTAAAGTAAATAATAATGACTACATGATGATTGATTTTATTTTAATTTAAAAACCTTTTAATGGCTCAAAAAAATTGTTTAACATTATCAAGTTGAAAATTGTTTTGTCAGTAAGATATAAGTAAAATTCCTTTGAAAGGCTAATAAGCTGAATATGTTGAAAATATTTGTAATGAAATCTGATATATCTACCTAATTGATGAACACACTAATGTTTTTATTACCTTCAACATCAATTTTAGCTAGTAATCAGGTTCAATAGTTTTAAAATAAAATCAACATTAATATACATTATTCATTAAGTTATGCTCAGATGACTAATTATTTATTGTTCTCCATTGGAGATATCATATCCATACCTATAATTACTGTTAAGAAAAATGGAATGGGTTGTATTAGCAATGCAGTTATGGTTGAGAAGAGCCATTAGTGGATATAAACCTCTTATTGAGATTCCGAGTTTAGTTATCACTTCAAAACAGTTTACTTCCAAAATTCCACATATCTTTTCTATTTTTTCTTCATTGAACCTATATAAAATAAATAAATAATAAAAAAAATATTTTTTACAATATTTAGTTTTAGAGAATATAACAGATAAAAAAATTATTACCGATCTTTTAACTTGCAAGCCTCAGCTAGAAATTTAATAACATTCACTTGTTCAACTTTCCATTCTGCCTTTTTCCGTCTTTCCTCAATATGAGCCTCCATATTGATAACTTCTTTTTCCCATCGTTCATTTTGTTTTTCAGACACAATAAGTGTTCTTAGTGGTGTTATGCATTCTAATTGTGCACTTAAATCCGCTGTAAGCACAGTGTCCTATTTAGAACTTATAAGTTTATTATAATATTATGTATTATCATTATTTTATTATTTATTATTAGTTTTTAATATTATTGGTTAATAAAGCTTATATAAAGAGTTTCCAAAGAATGAATTACAACCAAATTTAATCTTTTGGGCTGACTATAGATAGAGTACCAAATAATTAAATATTTAGTTGAAGGTTAGCTGTGTGAATGGTTATTGTCCTTAAAATTTATATACCAACTGTTTAGATTATACTATATAGAATATAATATATAATGAAGTGTGCTCATGGTAATTGAGAATGTGTCTTGCAAAAAAGTGCTACTTGCATACAGCAAAAAAGACTAAAATTCACTGAGATTTTTAATTAGTGAAGAAATTTAGCTTTCTTGATTAATCTTCAAACCATTACAATACGTTTTGTCGGTTATGAATATAAATGGGTTTCACATGAAAAATAAGAGAATTTTATTCATCAAAATTGATTGTGGCCTCTTTTTTGTAGTATGCTATTTATTAAAACAATACATATTATTTTTAACATATAAAAAAATCTTTGAAATCCACTTTATCAGAAGTTAGTTTTGGAGTTATATTAGAATTACAATGAGGGTTCAATATTTATATACACAAAGAACAATGATGGATCAAGACAAGTGGGGATGCTAAGTAGTAAAAAATTTAGCTTAGAGGCTATTTTGTTTTTAGGTTTCTTCAATTCTTTTATGGAGAGTTTTTCAAAATATTTAAACTAAAATATCCTAAGACCTCGAGATCCTTCAAGACCCACTTAGCTTACTTATTGCTTAATCCTCCCTTAAGATATTTTTTTATTCGTATATATGTAGCCCCACAAGTACCAAGGAAATCAGAACTAA
Source organism: Halyomorpha halys (assembly GCF_000696795.3). Classification (NCBI taxonomy): domain Eukaryota; kingdom Metazoa; phylum Arthropoda; class Insecta; order Hemiptera; family Pentatomidae; genus Halyomorpha; species Halyomorpha halys. The sequence continues at coordinate 1,028,067 of NW_027111420.1, forward strand.
TCCAAATCAACTTAGTTTTCATACCAGTTTAATCCACTTTATCATTCTCTATCATATTCCTATTATTTTAGTTTGAAGAGAGGAATCACTATATCAAATTAACTGTAAAGAAGTAGGTTTCATTCTTTATAATCATTTACAATCAGAACTGAAGAGGAGTATTTTTTCAATCAAAAGATGATTCTTCACTGATAAAAGAAACATGGTCCATTCTATCAGAAGCACATAAATTTCAGATCAGAGTTAGAGTTGTCTGGGATGGTATATTACTGGGTGCTCTTCTAGCATTCCTCAAATCGACCAATAGGCAGTTTTATTATTTTGAGTCTTATGCTTTTGTATTTTCACCAACATCAATAAATTTTGAATCTCTAGCTGGATTATTTTAATTTTAATAATTAAAAAATTACTCGGGATAACTCTCTTGTTTTAAATTGTATTGATGAGCAGACTTTTGTGGTGTCGGATAAGAAAATTTGATTGGTAGATGCCAATGATTCATGGGCAAATAAATAATAATAAAATGAAAAATGAATGATAAAAACATCCTGAATTTAAGGGCTTTCTGTAGATTCTGACTAAATAAAGATTCTTTTATTGTTGATTAGAATGAGAATGGTCTAATAATTCCTCTATAATTAGATTCACTTTTTGATTTTGATTTTATTTTAGTTTTGAAATAGATTTAGTGTTAGGGTACAATAAAATTATGAATAGTAAAACATAAAGATTAAATTATCATGCAGGTATATTTATTGTACATATAACATACAATAAAAATATATAAGTATACATTTGATGAGATGTTATAAAATAATAGGATTCATTGGAGCTTTCTGAAACAAACTTTTTTTTTTTTAATATTACTTGGAATCATTAAATAGATAAATAAATTTTTATATAAAAACATGATTTTTATTGTGTATTTTGAGTAAAATATTACAGTATGTTTTTTTAGAATATTTTAAAAAACATTATTGTTTTTATTATTTTATTGGTAAGATTATTTTTATTTGATTAAACATACAACATTTAGTGAGAATTATGTAGAGAAAAATAATGGAAACAAATTACCTTCTTCATTTAATTTAACTCCTTTCTGTGAGAATAGTGCACATTCATAATTTTTATGCCATGGGTCTTGACTACATTCAGGAGAACAAATAGGCCATCTGTTTGATATAGCAATTATTTAAAGCTAGCATCTCAACTGAGCTTTAAAATATGCAAAAAGTAAAAGGTTGATCAAAAGAACATAATGAATTTATTGTAAGTAGGAAAAAAAAAAATGTTACCGTTAAATCACATTTTATATCAAAATTTAAAACAAAATTATTTGGAAATATTTAACTTACTTGCAATTGTTACACAATTTTAATTCTTCCAAAGGCAAGTAGCAGCCTAAGCAGATTAAAGAGGTTCCTGATTTTGGTCCAATTGAAAAAACTTCCTCTTGAAATATTTGGTCTCCAGCTTTTAAGTCACGCCCAGCAACAACATATCTATTAAAATAAACAAAACCACTACATAATATACAACTATGTTGTTAATAAATATTTAAATGATATTACATGATATTTATTACCTTCCTACTTTGTTTTCATTGCTATTTTTAATAATGTACGTTGGATGAACTATTGCCATTTCTTTTTAAATGTATACAGTTTTTTCCCTGTAGATAATTGGCTTTATTCCCTATACTATTGTGCAGTAGAACTGTGGGACTATTTATAAAAACTTAAGTTGGCTTGCCTATCAGATTGGGAACTATATTTGAACTAAAAGTATTTATTTTAAGAATGTTAATTAAATTTTAAAAGTGAAACTTTTAAATAAAATTATTATTAGATACACAATGTTTTTCTTTTGTTCTAAGAGTAGAATATAATGCCTTTTAATTAAATTTAATCATCATTATCATAATCTTTACTACTCTAACACAGTTATGCAATAAATAATATAAAAATTCTAACAATATAAACATCTTCCAAGAAGAAATAATTATGAGGAAACAAAGTATTACTAAATATATTATTTTTTATTAAAATGTAGTAACAAATTCTATTAAATTTATCAATTATAAGATATTCTTATTTCTCATCAGATTAAATTACTTTCATGATTTGTTTTCTTAATGCAGTGGTATTTAATAAGGTTAAATGTATATGTACAAGTTTATTAACTTGTATTTAATTAGTTATAATTTTTAACATGTAAATATATTTTTATTTAACAAAACAATAATATTAATGGATATGTAAGTGCTATATAAATAACTATTGTATCCAACTTTTCCTGTGATTTATAGGCTTATAAATTGTGTCTCTTAAACATATGATATATTGCCTATGAAATATCTTTTCATGTATATCACTATTAATGGTTCAGAGCTGTATCATTTTATATGACTTTATTGCAACCTGTTTTTTTTATAGTAATATTCAAGGATTTTAATAGTGTAAATAACTAAATTAATTAATAGTTGTAGTATTTTATATGTTTTTTGCACTTTTAAGTTTGTGACAATGATAGGTAATTTATGTTTTGTTTTTCCTATTAATAATTTTATTAAGTGGAATACATGATAATAATACTTAATTAATACCATTCAAATTTTAGCATAAATAACTCCATTTAATCAATAATGAACTGAAATTATGGTCAATTGAAAAGTACCAAGGGTGCCAATATAATTTGATGAAAAGCACAACTATAAAATTTTAAGTAAAAATATTTTTATTAAAATTGATTCAGAAAGAAGTGTAGAGCTTTATTCTACTTCATTTAAACTTGGTATTATAACAAATAAGATGAAATAGAGAAAACATATAGATAGATAGATATTTTATACCTAATTTACTAATAATATATACATTACACCTTCAATTTAACAGCTGTCAAATGGTTATTTATGAAATTGAATAACATTGTAAATTTGTTAGTATATTATGTTCTAGAGAAAATAAAATATAACTTGACTCATATTAGGAGTTAATGTCAGATAAGGGGACGACCTATAGTTTTTTTGTGTGATCTGCATAGGATGAGCCGAACATGCCGTCAACAACAACCTCTGAGCAAGAACTTTGTCCATTGGACGGTGGATCTCCAACCATCATATGCTCTGTGCCATGGCCGGGGAAGGTAGTTTATATTTTTTTACTGTAAATAATAAATTTATGAATGGTTACTTTTTTTTCTAAAAATTGAATATTGCAGTATTAATTTGATTGTATCATATAAAAATGAGGTGTGTTATGCCAAACCTTGGTAAATCCAATTTTTTTTTTGTGTGTGTGTTAAAAGTCCTCCCAATCTTTTTTATTAAGTTTATTAACTTATTTATTACTTACTTTATATTTATTACTTAGTTATGGTTTATTAAATTATTTGTTATTATTATGTAATTTATTATTAACTAAGTTTATTAAGTGATCGCAATCTTTTTATTATTTACTTCAGGATTTTCCAACCAAGCAGAGAATTCCCTTAACCTAAATTTTGAATGACCTAGTTCTAGAAGATCCTATCCAAGGCCCATTCCTGTCTTAGGCCATGTCCCATCAAGAATTCTTCCATTTCATTGTCCAAGTTTTCTTTAGGTTGCCTTCTTGATTATTTTTTGTCAAGAATTCTTTTTAAGTATCTGTAATACTTTAGGCATCTTTTCTTAATCTCACCCAGAATGTTCACTTCAACTTTGCCCATTCAGGATATTCCTGCCACTCCTCACCAGCTACCCATTTCTGTAGTCAAAGTTTCTTCCTTTGGTCACCATTTATGGTCCATTTTTTTTCTCCCTACACCATAATGCTCAGTTTTATACTTTTGTATGTATTTCTCCTGGTTCTAGAGATAATATTTTTACTCCATAATATTGAATTGAGCATTGATATTACTTTTGTACTATCTGAAATACTGCTTTTTATTTCCATGTCAAGGAACCATTTAATTCAATAATCGAGCTAAGGTATTTGGACTATTCTCAGCGCCTCACCCAGATTTAATTCTATATCATCATTACTGGAAGACATAAGTTACAATAATCTTCCATGAATAGCTTTCTGTCTTTGTTCATAAAATCATTAAAGTAATTTTTTCATTAGGTAAGTTGATGAAAAGAAAGTATGATTTGTGTGTTATCTGAGTTCTCATAGTCTTTAGGTGGAGCCCAAGCAGTTTCTGATCTTTTATAGCCAACTAACTTTATATTAGTGTAAAGTTTGTCTCATTCTTCATCTCCTTTTATGAGAAATATGAATTTAATGAATTATCCATGGTTAACTATCTTCTCATCATTTAATAGCAAAGTATGAATTATTACTGATTGTATAATTAGCATTACAGTGATCAACACAAGAGCCTCCTCAATATTAAATTGCTGTCTGGATTATTAAATAATTACAAAAAATAAGTAATACTTACAAACAAATTCATATTTCTCATAAAAGGACAAGAAGAAAGATCCTTTTATGAGAAATATGAATTTGTTTGTAAGTATTACTTATTTTTTGTAATTATTTAATAATCCATACAGCAATTTAATATTGAGGAGGCTCTTGTGTTGATCACTGTAATGCTAATTATACAATCAGTAATAATTCATACTTTGCTATTAAATGATGAGAAGATAGTTAACCATGGATAATATATATGAGGAGAAGATGGTTGGGGGTCTAAAATTGATACAGTTAACTTATCAAGGCTAAACATTTTCTGTATGTGTATATGTTTAATTTATTTTTGTTTCAAAATTGTTAATAACTACATAGGCAACTGAAAAATACATGACTTATTATTTATTAGAAATATTTATAACACAGCTTTAAATGCCAGAGATTGGTTCAGCAATTATTCAGACAAAAGTGCAATGTATCATGTGAACCTCAACACACTCATGTTATTATTTAGCACCTTTGATTGTTTGACCATCAGGAGGTTTCTTCTCCTATTGTTTTTTTTCTTCTTACCTCCAACCATTGTCTTCAAGATCAAATCCATGGCAAAAATTTTATACTTATGTGGTGGCAAGATTAACGTCTTCAGCGGCAATAGTTGATGTTTGCAAAGAGAGTGTTTGAAATGGATTTGCCACTGTCGAAATTATTATCAACATTTTTATTTCTTTAGTATATTTCTTTTAAATCTATTTTTAATCCATTTGAAGTTTCATTATTTTACATTTATTTTAGTGACAAACCCATTTGAAACCTCTCGCCATATGATCAATTACAATTAATTAATTATGAAGAACTTGTGTGTTGTTATCTAAAAAAACTGAACGTTTATGTTAATAATAATTATGAATGTTTTGTTATATATGTCAAGTGTAAATATTGTTGTATTGACAAATAAAGAACGTAACTAAAGAGTCATCTTTATCATTACACAAGAACACGCACTAAAGTGGTGATCCCGAACATAAGTTTATTGTTTCTTTTTCGTATAATTTTATTGAACTCTAGTGAAGCATGCATGGGCACAATTTAATCGACCTGCTAACCGGTGAGGAGGAGCAAAAGGAATTAGTGGAATCGGCGAAAATACTCAACACATTGTCTCGACTACCCACATTTTATAGGGAAGAACCTGACCTGTGGTTCATACAAGTTGAGGCAGTGTTCATCTCTTGTCGTATAGCTAATAGTAAAACAAAGTTTCAGCTGATCATCGCCCAACTGGATTTAGCAGCTCTAAAGCAGGTTACCGATCTTGCCCGGGACCCCTCTGCCACTGAGCCATAGGAGAGGCTAAAAGAGCGGCTACTCTCCATCTTTGGGCCCTCAGACCACTCCAGAATTACGAAGTTATTGGAGGAACAGAGGCTGGGCGAACAACGGCCATCACAGTTTCTTCGAGAAATACAGCAATTGGCCGCAGGTAAGGTTCCTGCAGATATGCTCAACACCTTGTGGCTAAGAGGGTTACCTGAGGGAATGCAAGCAACCTTAGCCGCCACAGATCACACGGATTCCACGAAACTGGCACATATTGCGGATAAAATAGCGGAAATCTAGCAGCCCTCAAGTAATTTTATTATGGGGAGTCATTCAGTACCTGCTTCTTCAAGGAAATTACCTTACTGCGGAATTAGCCACTCTGAAAACGCTAATGGGATCCAGGATTGGCCGCTGCGATAACAGGCCGCCCAACAGGGATCGCAGGGCTTCGAGGAGTAAAAGTGGACGGCGTTTCTGCTTCTACCATAACAGATTCGGAGAAAGGGCTACCAAGTGCCGTCAACCTTGCAGTTGGAAGACAGCTGAGACTTTAAACTAGAAGCAGCGGCGAACGAGGCGGGTTTCGTCGCCGAAATGACCAACCACCGACTTTTTATCGTCAACAAAAAGTCCGGGACGAGATATCTGGTAGATACAGGAGCCACTATATCTGTCTTTCCGGTGAAGAATAAGAAAGTAAAGCCGAACATGCAGTTCACTTTGTATGCGGCCAATGGCACGCCCATTCCCACATATGGTGGCAAGATTAACGTCTTCAGCAATAGTTGATGTTAGCAAAGAGAGTGTTTGAAATGGGTTTGCCACTGTCGAAATTATTATCAACATTTTTATTTCTTTAGTATGTTTCTTTTAAATCTATTTTTAATTATAATTCATTTGAAGTTTCATTATTTTACATTGGTTTTAGTGGCAAACCCATTTGAAACCTCTCGCCATATGATCAATTACAATTAATTAATTATGAAGAACTTGTGTGTTGTTATCTAAAAAAGCTGAACGTTTATGTTAATAATAATTATGAATGTTTTGTTATATATGTCAAGTGTAAATATTGTTGTATTGACAAATAAAGAACGTAACTAAAGATTCATCTTTATCGTTACACAGGAACACGCACTAAACTCAGTTACGAATATTCAGTTATCACAGATATATTTGTATCCAGAGAATCTTATGGAGAATCATTAATTCTTCTGTACTTAAAAAATCATTACGACCACAATTTGTATATTTAAATATTCTAACCTGCTTCTCCTGCATAATCATCCCCTTACATGACCTAACTTGATAATGTGGCTAAGTGCAGGACTACCTCTAGGTCTAACTCCAATCAGCCTTTTCTCCACTCTCATAAATGTTCAAGAGTCTGAATTAGGAGGCCGAAACATCTCAAATGCCTCTTCTCTAGGATCTCTCTATTATTTATTTCTTCTATAATGGTTTCTTTCTGATCCTATCCCAATGTGTTTTTGAAATACTCTGAGCAAGTACTTCTGCTGAAGTTATATGGTTCCATTTGTTGTCTGGAAGGACCCAACTCTCTGCTCCATATAACAGAACAGGTATGATATGAATAAATGTGATCTTTGACCTCTCTCTTTCTCATAATTATGTTGTAATTGGAGTAGTATTATAATTAGCTATTTTTGACAAAGATGCTACAAAATGATTTTCACCATGATAAAGTTAGCTTAGTCTTATATTAGTTCTTAGTTAGCTTGTCTTATTAATGCAAATGTTAAATAATAGGGAATTGTTCATCTATTTCTCTGTTTCAATGTAACTAATATGATAGATTTGTGACTAATGCATCTATTTTAATTGTTTAATCCTCATGAATAAATATATTTTTTAAGAATAAAGAATCAATACCTAGTTGTGCAATCATGTCTGGTACATAAAATTTCAGTTTATGAAGGTCTTTAATTTATCTATTCAAACCAGTCAGCAAACACAAAAATATCAGGAAAGATAATAATTCTAACAATAAACTGTTACAAAAATGTGTTTCCGGTCCCTCCCAAGGATCTTGTCTATGGTCCACAGACCATCGATTGGGAACCAATGTTCTAGAGGTATCTTGAAAAGTTTTATAGATATCCTACAGAACTAAGAATGAGACAATATGTATTTGTGTCCTAGTTTGAGGTAAAATGTCATTGCAGAATGATGCATTGAATTTGTTTTTAATAAATAGTTAAAAATCTTATGGCTGATTTTTATCATTCCTAAAAGGTATCACATTTTAAGGGCAATACCGCCCCATTTCTTCATTTTTTTGTTTACTCAATTTCAGGAAACTTCTTCTTAGAGATCTATATTAACGTTATAGGTTTCACAATTTTTTTTTTTTAATGAATTGAATGACAACTTTTTGATTCATTTTTAATAATATGGAAGAAAAAAAAAACTACAAAATTCACAGAAATAAGAAGCATGAGAAAAATCAATTAACTTTAGGATATTATTGAAAAGTCCAATTATTTGTTTGAGTTTTAGCTCACGTTATTTAAAATATGTCAATTTAGTGAATTAAAAAAAAAAAATACAAATTTGAAATGACAGTTGATTTTTAGTCAGAATTCATTGGCATTCAGAAAGTTTGAATGCACCTGTAAAAATTAAAATTATGTTAATCATTATGAGGAAGATGGTCAGGGTTGCAGTCATAAAAGAACAAAATTGTTTACAACTATTTGTTCTCTTTTAACGGCAACCCTGACTGACCATCTTCCTCATTTTTTTTTCCTACCTCCTAAAACAAAGAAAAACAAACAAATTACAATATAAACAAAAAGGAAAATATGTACATATACCAGCGATTGAAAGCATCTTGTTTTGCCAGCATGGCATTAAGATAGTCTGCCGGGTCCGCTGAAGGCGGTGTCGTCGGTGTTGGCATGTGTTTGCTTGCCTGAAGCTCACTGGGGATCGGGACATCTTCCTCATAATTTGAAATTATACTTATATATTTCATATCAGATAAGTAATTAATAAAGCAACTAAATAACACGAACCAGGGACGTCGTTACAGAGGGTAGGGGTGAATGATCCCCCATCTTCCATTGATCCAATCTGGGAAACTTAAAAATATTCAAAGAGGTTATACTCAAAATTATTCATAAACACTACTTGGAGAGGTCAGTTTTCGTAAAATATTTAGGAAACGGAAAATTTCCTGGGAATACTCCCTATACCTAAAAAAAGTTGGGAAATCTGGTCAAAATTGTTAGGAAATTTTAGAATTTTTTTCCCCTCCCTTAATTAGTCGCCCCTGATACGAACCAAAATTTGTTTATCTTCTAATATAAATAAATATCGTAAATTAATAATAAAATAACACTAATTTATTGATTGATATATTTTTGTCAATATTTTTTTAGGATTCTACAAATAAAGGTGCTTACAATATGTTGAGAATAGCTCTCTATGGTCATTCGGTTCCGTTTGCATTTGAATAACTTCAAAAATTGTGATTTTCGAGTTGTTTGGATGTAGATATACGATTTGTTATTTACATGACCAAAACTTGTAACCATTTAGATATAGAAAAGTTAAGTAAGTTGTTCGAACATATGCCTTATTTTGAATTTAAACTTGTTCCCTCCACTTCCTTGTGTGGATAAATTAAATATTTAGCCATTTATTTATATTTACTTGTTTAATAATATGAGCTGACTAGTAATCAAACCATAGGTTGTTTAGTTTTTATTACTGGGCTATTATATTCTAGGAAAAGATTGAATTGATAATCAACATTTAAAGATTACAGTTATAAAAGATTTACAAAATATTTAATTGATAATGATAATATATAAAATATTGATTTGTTTATGATTTTCAATAGTTTATGCAATATTTATTTTCAAGAGTTAGTGCCTCTATGACGTCTATGGTTATAATAGTTTCAATCACTTTTTCTTTGCCTTCCCTGAAGTTCGCCATTGCGTTATCTGCGTGTCGATTTTATTTCTAGAAACCGGTCTTAACAGAGATATTGTAAGTAGTCTGTCTGCCATATTTTTACTGTTTTAAATTGATTAACTATGGAAAATTACATTGATTAATGCAACACTTGATTAAAATTCTGCATATTTGTGTCAGGCATTAACGTAAATCAAATTTAAGGCGTGTACTGTCGAATGTTATAAAAACTGCAGGAACTTGAGAATATGTTTCATTTTTTTACATTACTAATTAAGTAGTCAATTGATAATTAATAGAGTCAGAATACTTTCACCTAGTAAGCATTTTCGAAATCAGCTCAGTTACCTTATCAATATTTCAGCAGATTGACATTTCTTTTTATCTTGTCTGAGATTGGTTTGACATAGAACCTAGTTTTAAACTATGCCTGATTGAAATATTTATTTTGAAGGGTTTCAATCATTAAGGTCACTGTGAAGCATTTAAACATCCAATTAAATTTTTATATTTTTTTTCAGCTAATAATGTCCCCTCCATTTTACGGAGATTTGGGAAAGAATGCAAGAGATGTTTTTGGAAAAGGATACCACTTTGGGCTTTTAAAATTAGATGTGAAAACTAAGACCCAGACTGGGGTTGAATTCAATTCTGGTGGGGTTTCCAACCAAGAAACTGGCAAAGTGTTTGGAAATTTGGAAACTAAATATAAATTTAAGGAGTATGGTAAATATTTATATTACCATGCAAAACAGTCCTGTGTAACATGCCTTATAATTTCAAAATTAATTTAATTTATATATTTCAGGAATCACTTTTACTGAAAAATGGAACACTGATAACGTTTTGGCAACTGAAATATCCCTCACTGATTTTTGTGAAGGAGCTAAGCTTTCTTGTGATACTTCATTCGTTCCTCATTCAGGGTATAATTCATCATCGTATACCTACATGATTTCTATATGTTTTATATTTATATCTATAAAATTAACATTCTTTTTGTTTAATCAGTGACAAAACACTGAGGTTAAAAGCCGAATTCAAGAATGATACTTGTGCTTTGAACTTGGATTCAGACTTTAAAAAAGGAGGCCCTCTTCTCAAAGCTGGAGCAGTTCTTGGTTATGCTGGTTAGTTAAATCTACTATGGTTTTAGTTGAAACTAGAACAACTTAGGACTAAATTTTTATTGTTTGTAATTTATTTGTTAGTTTAAATGTGTAATATAGGTCATATATTATGGCCTCATTTTTTTTCTCACATGTGTTTTAGAAAAGAGCTCATAAATTTGCTTCCTGTGGGGTCCCTTATTTTAGAATATAATTTTTAAAAAATGTCTAATGAAGTATAATTTTACCATTTTGTAGTTTCTAAATTTCTGATTTACTTAAGTTATTAAATGTTAATTTTAATAAAATTTTAGTTTATTTGAACCAAATCTGAAAGAGCAGTAAGGTCACATAAAATTGTAAATTTCTTATGCAATCTTTTGTTTGTTTATGTATTGTTAGTTATATTTTCTGATGTAACATTTCACTTAACTTTTAATATTCCTCCAATTGTGAATTTAGAAATAATTCAAAAGTAATTATAGGAATTAATCTTCTAAATTGTCTATAAATTTATAATATTAAATAGATGTAAATAATAATTAAATTAATAATATCTTCATATTTTTCCTGCTAGATATTTGAATTAGTTTATTAGTATTTCATTTATCATTTAGATAAATATCATTTGACCAATTTTACTTTCTTCTTATTAATGGACAACATATTTAAATTTGTTATGATGTCTTATTGATTTATTGGTCATATTTCCATGGGAATGGCCTCAAATTGTTGGATTCCTGCTGGCAAACATATTTTTATAAATTGAAAATAATTTAGAATAATTATGTAATTTTTTTTTATTGTCTATCTAATGACAGATTTATTAGTGTTTTTTTTTTTTTTTTGTTTTTTTTTTTTAACTGAGACGTTATATCTATATATAGAATAGAATAATCCTCCATTTTTATTAGATAATTTTTCGATAAATCCTCTGGTTTTCTAGACATCAAAATATATATGTATATTTTTAAACAATGTGTGCGATACAAGGCTTCTAGTGTCTGAGATGACCAGCAGGTGGGAGTTGTACGGCTAGATTAGCTTAAATTGATGGACCAGTTGTCTGGATATAATTACTTTGCCTCTTTACAAGGAAAATATGAAACTGGTTTATTTCCAAATGGTAGTCAAGTTATTAATTTAATTATAACTAAATGTATTAATTATTAATTAACACCATACAATAGTATGCTTTCTGGAATATGTGAGTGATACAATTATTTATTCAAAGCCATGCCACTCTTGCTGTCACATTTTGTGACCAATTTTAACCTGCATTGTAAGAATACAAATCATCTCCTCAATTTAAGATTATAAATGCCCATTACTTAGGGCGGTAACAGTATTCCTATACCCAGACGAAGTCAGTTACTAATTTCTGGCTGAACTTTTAATGTTTTAGTGTAAAAGACTACTATATTCCTGCTAGTTCATTTTTTCCATATATAAACTAACACCACTTACATAATCTTGCTTGATTTTTGTTGTGCATGTGTGCATATAATATAATAGGAAAACGATAATGGAGATTTGATCAAGTCAGGAAACTTAAGATCCTAATTTTCCAGCTCAATTGAGACAAAAAAGCCTATATTAGCCAATTCTAATTGATAGCGGCTTCTGATGTAATGGCCCCATTTATTAGTTGAACATCTATTTTAAAAATAATTTTCAGGGAAAAAAAATCGGGAGAGTACTAATACTAAACTATTTGTAAGAAACCAATTTTCGAATTAAGTATAGATATCTCTCAAAATGAAACAAATGTGCATAAATTAGGTACTAAGTTGATAAATATCATGAACCTTTGAATTAGATCATATCTTTTTTTTTTCCACTTTAACTTACCTAATTAAGTTAGTATTCTTATTTATTAATTTAAGTACCATTTATTCTTCTGTTTTGATTTAATATAACTTTGTTTTCCTTGTTAACTCTGTTTAAAAATACTATTTTCTTTTAACATATCATCCCTTATCCTATTAGAAACAAACATTTTTATTGCATTTACACAAAATTTTGTGGAATGAACGATTTTTAGATATTAATTTAAAATGGATTAATGAAAGTAGAAACCAAGAAATATAGTATGAAACATCTTTAAAGCCACTAGCTCAGTCAAACAATTTTTTTTGCATTGAATCTAATTATTAGTCGACCTTAATATAGGTCACTTATTTTACCACTCATTTTAGTGGTGACTTTCAGAAAAGTCTCTATCTATATTTAGGCAAAGACAGTATATATATACTCTGAGCTTACAGGTACTACTTGTTAAGTATTTAAACCTTACATATTTATCAAGTTTTTAAAATACATAGGTGTGAAACTTAAAGGTTATATAAATATGAACAAAAAAAAAAAGTTAAATAAAGTCATCAAGAAATTACCTCTAGTCTGTAAGTCATGGCTCCATTTTAATTTACCTTTTATTAATGAGGTGTAGATAGTTGACCATAGATTAATGCTTCGAGAAGTTTGTCGGGGGGTGCGGTCAGCAAAGAACAACATAATTAAACAAAACATACTTATTTATTTTATGCCCAATTTTATTTAATTTATATTAATATTTATTTAATTTATTCATTTTATTACCTTTTATTATATTAAATCATTTCTGGAATAATTTAAGTTTGTATTATGTTGAATCTTACATTTAATTACCACTTTTTGTTATTAGTTTTATTTGTTTGTAATCATTACTTTGCTTCATCTGTAATTGTGTTATCTGTTGTGTAGAATAGATCTATGCAAACTTTAATAACTTGTTTGTATTCCACCACATTTAGTTCCATTTTTGACTAAATCAAAAATAAGATTTTTCTTACACATTTCTGCAATGGAGGGCTTAGAGACTCAGAAATTTATTGGGTTTGCAAAGATGTATCTCTTGTTAAACTTTATTGTCAGTAACTAATCTGTTGGATTCATTTGTCTGAAACAAAATTTGTAGGCGTATGTCCTTGTGGCATTAGGAAGGTTATCTATCAATATGTAGTTACACAAATAACAGAAAAAAATTAAAAAATGTTACATTCATGTGTCTAAGCCCTCAGTATTTGATGTATCACTTAAAAAATACATTACACTTTCTTAAAATAAGATGTATTTACTTATTTATAAATTTAAAAAAAATTAAATTTCTTGTTTTAGGTTGGTTATGTGGAGCCTCTACTACATTTGACACTTCTAAGAGTAAACTTACTCAGAACAATTTTTCTATGGGATTGTCTACTAAAGAGTTCATCCTTAATACAAGCATGTAAGTAAGGTATTTTTGTTTTGGAAACTCAAAATTTTAATTGTTTGACATTGCCATTGTAAGCAACTAACCAACAACACATATTGGTCTTGGTTTATATTGTTTTTTCTCTAATTTTTTTCAGTAATGACGGACGTATTTTTACTGGTTCGATTTACCATAAAGTAAGCCCAAAATTAGAAACAGCTGTCCAATTATCATGGGCATCTGATAATAATGACACTGATTTTGGTATTGGGTGCAAGTATAACCTGGACAATGATTCTTCCTTAAGGCTCAAAGTGAACAATCAGAGCCAAATTGGAATCGGTTATGCCCAGAAGCTTAGAGAAGGTTAGTTATAATATTTTTTCAACACTAAACAATAGAAATAACTTAATTTATTAGATTATGAGATTAACCTAGTTTATTATCTATTGTCCTCCATGACATACTAAAAATATTTCAAGTAACTGGAATAATAAATAAATATTTATTCGTTATTTACTATCAATAATGTTCAGCACTATTTAATGAAAATAAATTTGTATTCAAATTAAGTTAGTTTCACTCTACATCTTAAAATTATGCTCAGCATTTGTCTACTTATTTATAAATACTCCATGGAAAGAATGTGTAGATATTTTGGTTATCTTGGTCTACTAATTCACCATCTCTAGTATAATAAGTTTTTCCTATCTATTAATATCTATTTTAAGATATTATTTGTTAGAATATATTATATTTTTTACTGAACTTTCTTATTGATTTTTACTTAATCTTTATAATAGATTTTAGTCAAGATTCATTAATATTTTGAAAATTACTTAAGACTTATCATATATTTTGATAATGCGAGTTTCTTCTTTTTTTAAACAAAATAATATAGTATAGCTACCATTATAACAGTTATTATCTTTCTTTTCCATCAAAAATTTCAGTTTTTAATTCATATTAATTTTCTAGTACCCCATAAGTTTAAATCATACTTCAGCCCCCAAAGCTTTTGAAAATCAAGCTGTAAAGATTGTGAGGAAGTTATGTTTGAAGCTAAGTGAAAAAATTTATTTTATACTGTAATTTGGTGCTGTAAACAACCAACAGATAAAAAAGAAAATAAATAAAATAGTTTAATAAGTAAAAATATTTTAAAGTAATAGTTATTCCTCAAAATTCTTGTTCAAAAGTTTATATTCTTTCGAAAGGAGTTGTGGGTTAGTTAAGTGGGTAAAGCAGTGAACTCTTGTACCCAGAATTGAGTTCATCTGTTTGGTTTTTATCATTTGGGGATCTAAATACCTTTTGAGTTATTCTCAGTGTCTATTTGATGGGTGGGTTTGTAGGTATGGGTAAGTAGGTAGATGTTAATGATAGGAGTAAAACCTGATTAATTTGGTAGGGTGATTTTGGAGAAAATGTCAAATAAATAAAGCCCAGTGTTGAACTTGGTAGTTCTATTTACTTTTATTAAGTTAAAAAATTATCATTATATCTGAATTCATTTTTTCTTGGATTGATTTTTATTTTGGAAATATTTGTTTGGTCGCATTAGAACTGTCAAACCTTGAATTTATATTGTAGCTTTGCTGTGTTAAAAGATCCACTTCGGAGAAATTATAAAAGATGTCAAATTAAACTTCAAATTGTGATGTGGCAAACCTCCCTCCACCACCCTCTATATTTTGTCATCTCAACTTATCTTTACAAATTCTTTGATCCTTGGGCTATTCAGTGGTCATGATATATATGGTATATTCAAAGCAATAATAAACTCCCAAGATTTTTCGATCTTTGGATTACCTACTGAAGTAGTTCTTATCACAACAGCTACATGAAACTGCCATTACTCCTGCCCTTGTCTGCATTATGATTAAAAATTTATAGACTGATAACATTTTCGCCTCTTTAATATTCCTCTAGATACATTTTATAGTGAAGAGGAAAATAATTTAAATTTTATATTTTTTAAATTTCACCAAATTTAACACTATTCATAAGTCGATCTCAGCTAGTGCTATGGACAATATGTATTTATATAGGGGTATGCTTTTTGTATCTGCATTGATTGTCAAGATTGCATGATTGTAGACAGATTGTTTTTATTTTGCTCCATGTGCTGCGGATAGCCCTTAACCAAACCATAAGTTATATGGATATTTGATATAGATACTCTCTGCTTAGTTCTTAATTAGTAAACATTTTTTTCTTTAGTTTTGGTTAAGCATCATGAATTATTGAGACTAGGCGTGCACTGGAAACTTGTTTGTTCGGTGATAGCGGTTTTTATACTAAATATTTTTTTCCCAGTTTTAGTGCACATTGTTGACTAAAAAGTTGCCGAGCAAAACAGTATTAGAATTAAATTCAAAGAAATAGCTTGTGTTTGTCCAGTATATAGTCACCTGAGACTAAATTATGACCTGTATGTCTGCTCAGGATAATTTATTATATTCTATTTCCAAGATAAGATTCTAAAACAAATTTATTACCTTTGGAATAGTACAGATAATATTTTTTTAGTTACTTCTAATTATCAATCATTATCATACTTTAATCATAATCACCAATGTGCGTGACCAATGTTTTAATTGACATTAAAAGCAATGTTTCATTTTTGTTACTATAAAGTTTTCACAAAAATCACCCGTGCACGCCTAGCCTATATAATGGATTCTAAAACATTTCTATTTTGTTTTGTTATCAGGATGTTTTGGTTTTTTGAAAAAACGGGGTGTCCTACAAAGTAAGCATATTTGTTGATTTTTAATTTAGGTTTAAAGCTTCACAATGATGAAGTACTATCTTTCAAAAATTTAAAATATCTTTTATGAATCTTATGGGATATAATTGTTCACTTTGATCTTGAATTAAATAATTCTGATATAAATATAAGTAATGGTTTTGAGTGATTAAAATACATTCCTGTAGCTTCTATATCTCAAAATGTTACCACACTTTTTATTCAAAAGTTTAGAGTTAAAGAAGAAATTTAATTGAATGTCTCTTACCTTTACTTATATTTTTCATATTAGATAGCCAAAACGAAAAAAAGTGTCTGATTTTAATTCTGTAAAAATAAAAATTGTACTAAAAATACCTTATCTTCTTTTCCAACATCATTAAAGGAGAATTTAAGCACACATAAATTAGATTTGAATTTTTCATGACATAAATGGCTTCTTACCAAAACTATGAAGAGTTCCAAGGGTGCTGTAGAAATTACTGCACTGGAAAAGAATCTTTGAATAGAAAGAGTGAATTCCAATTATCTTGTGAAATTTAATGCTTGAGCACCCAAGACTAGCATTTCTTTGGAGAAGTGGTAGTCTGATGAATGTGTTGAAAATAACTTAATTTTCAAGTCACTAAAGCTTTTTAGGATTTAGAAAATGTTGTTATGTTATGTGAGGATGAGGATGAGGATTGGCTCCAAACCAAGCTTATTTAATGTTGGTAGGTATATAGAAATCATTAGGGTTCATTTACATGGATGAAAACAATAGTAATAAATCTGACCTAAATAAATATGTTAATGTTTTTTTGTAGATTTGATGCTATTATTTTTAAATTCACTACTCTTTTAACTTCTCTATCAATATACCAAAAAAATTTACTCCATTGCTGGTGTTAAATTTTAGATAAGATGTTTTTCCAGGTTGGTTCCAATATTAGATTGACTAGTCAATTCTTAATTTTAATGAATACTATAAATTTGACAATAGTTTAGCATGACACATAGCAAACATATTTTTAATGTTTTTTTAAGTGATCAAACCTTTTGTTCATGGTTCATGGTTAGTGGATCAACAACTTGTACAAGATATTCATAGAAAGAGTTCATCCCAAATTATTTAGTAAAATATCTTGTCTCCCTTATTTGGGCAATTGCAATTACTATCCCTTAACACCTGAGTGTTTATTGAACACCCTACCTTTTTCTGATTTGATATGGGTCCAGGATATGAAAAATCTCCATAATGTGACATCAGCCAACTGTTTAATTTTTATTTTGTACATTCAGTATCAGTAATCAATCATTATTTTATCCAATCAGTGTAGTATGGTCTGGGTTCTAATTCCATTTCTTCATATGCCCAGGTAATGAATGCTATCTTCAAACTCTTTATAAGAAACTAATTTTAATTTCCTTTATAATAGTTGGTAGCCAATGAAAATTAAAATGCCTTTGATTTCTAAACAAGTAATTTTCATAACTTGATAATTTTGTCTTCTTTTTTTTTCAATGTGCAGTGGATTTGGTGATACAAATGCTCCAAAGTTGTTACCCCTTTAAACTCACATTTTCAGCAAATTAGGTATCCAAACGTTAAATTTGTATAAAAAAAACTTGGAGTAATAATAAATAATGAATATTATTTCAAAATATCTACCTTTCTTTCCAATGGAAGTTGTATTTGCCTACTGTTCTATGACTAAAATTTTGCGAAGTACCACTTGTTTCCTAAATCTACCTAAAATAGTTACAAACATGTTTGAAAACAAGGTGCTCTTCTCAGTTTAAGAACTATGTGGCACCAATTTAAGGCTAAAACTACAATGCATGTACTTAAAATTAATATTGGAATATTACTGATTGACCGTGTGTATCAATGAATGGAATATGGTCCGGGTGCGGTCTAAAAAATTCAAATAGTAAATAGATATACTATTTGAGTTTTTTTGACCGCACCCGGACTATATTCCATTCATTAAAGTAATATTCTTACAGCAATGGCATGGACCTAAAAACCATTCATCTGTGAATGTGTTCTAATTACCCTACTTATTTCTAAGTAACCCCTGTTTACGGGTATTTATTTTTTAAATTTCAACAATGGGTGTGACAGCTGCTTTGGACTAAATTAAATTTCTTATAATTATGAGAGATAGTTGACCGTGGATGATGCACTTGAAGAAGATGGTTGGGGTGCAGTCAAAATGAAACACAAATAAGTTAATGTAACTTATTTAATTGTGCCAATGTTTCGGCTAGAGTTTCTAGCCTTTATCAGAGCTAAGAACAGAACAAGATAACAACCAATAAGTTTAGAAAATAAAAAGTAAACAGAATGACATAAAGTGAATAATTTTACAGAATGCAATTAATAGATTGAAGTGATGAGAAAAGTGGAAAATAACATGTGTATATAGGTAATTGAAAAAGTAGGTAAAATATAACTTCATTTTTATTTTATTTTATTTCCTTAATTATGCTATTTTACCTACTTTTTTTTCTTAAGAAACTAATTATCACCAAACAGTTTTATGGTATCTACATCTCAGTATCTTGTTCATTACTCACATAAAGACAGAAGGACTTAGTAAAATTTAATGCCATTCTTTGAACTCAATTTTATTTATTCATCCAAAAAAGTATAATAATTTATATGTTTTATGGATTCGTTTGTAACTGAATTTTCCATTTTTAATAGTTTCTGGTAGCCTAGGAAAAGTAAAATGAATTTGAATTCTGAACAAGTAATTTTGATAACTCATTTTATATGTTTTGTTTTTATCAAATAATTTTTCTGTTTTAGGTGTAACCCTCTCACTTTCTGCTCAGCTCGATGGAAAGAACTTCAATGAGGGTGGTCATAAGATAGGTTTATGCCTTGAGCTTGAGGCCTAAAAATAAAGTTCATTATTTCGGAACATTATAAATACGTGTAGTATCTCATTGAACTCAGAAAGTGAATTTCTAGTTCCCTAGGGTTAGTTTCTTTCTGCCTATCCCCCCTCCCCCTTTCCCTCCCTCATGAATATCATGTACATCTATGTTTGTATGTAATTGTCTGTTAATTTTTTTCTTTTTTAAAAATTGTTTGTCATCAAAGCTACTTATATATTTAGTCTTTAAAGTCTAAGATAAGATATTAAAATATTTTTAGAAAGTCAATTGATGTGATGTATGGAATACACAAAATTTGAAATCACTAGTTATAATTTATTGATTGTTCATTCACTGTATTGCATAATATGAACTTTTAAAATATCATTATGCTGTCATTTTTATTTTTATTTACTGTGCTGAAGATTTAAATAAATCGTATTGCACGTCACTTGTTAAAGTTTTATTAACCTATTTCCTTATTTATAAAAATTAACCTGAGTGTTGGTAAGATGAAGATTGTTGTTTCTGACCTATTTAAGCTTAAAAATATATTTTTTGTTTATTATCAGTGTTTTTCAACAAGTTTTTTACTTAGTTTGGCAAGGTGTTAACAGCTAAAACCATAATTTTGAAAGAGAAGAGCTTCAAAGTTATGATTTCCTATCAAAAGCTGTCTCAAGATAGAATTACATCACTCTACTAGTTCCTCAATTTTTTAACTGGTGTTACTGAAATTTACTTGGAAGCTAAAACAACAGGTTTGTTGTGAGTGATTCTAAGAAGAAAAACTAAATTTTGTTAGTGTCTAGTCAAACAGAGGCAATGCAATGTGTGATTGCTTTGATGAACCAAGTATGAATTCCATATCTAGAAGATTCAATGTGTTGTCTTCCCAACTTGTAGATTATTTTTTTGGAACCAAACTGAATTCAATTCAGTATTCGTTCTCTGTGGTTCAGGCGATTTTTCCAAGTGGCATATAGTCTTAAGATGTAGTTTGTTCTCATTGTGCAAATCCTCGCTTTTTCCATTATGAACTCTGAAACTTTTGGTCTGTATTTGACTTTCCTCCCTTGAACTGAAGTTTGGTATGCTCCAAAGAGATATTTTACAAAAATTTTAAAAATAAAAACATCAAAATTCACATTTCGACCTAGTTATATTAGCAATTGTTTGAGGTACACTAATCTCAACTATAATCTTAACTATTTTCATTTTGTATCGTATGTATCGAGTGAATAGCAAGAAGTAAAAAATTTTAATGTGTGAGCCCAAATAACAGTCTTACTCAAAAATTTAACCTTTACTTTACTTATTTGTCTTCACCAAGTTTTGCAATATGCAATCAATAAGGTGCCATCAATATAGGATGTTCTGTTAAA
Source organism: Halyomorpha halys (assembly GCF_000696795.3). Classification (NCBI taxonomy): domain Eukaryota; kingdom Metazoa; phylum Arthropoda; class Insecta; order Hemiptera; family Pentatomidae; genus Halyomorpha; species Halyomorpha halys. The sequence goes on from NW_027111420.1 coordinate 1,049,078, forward strand.
TTGTGAAATACAAATAAAAGATTGTTCATGACTAACTGTGTGGCTCTAAAAAATCTTTTTTTACTAAGCTTGAAGTAGTAATGAAAAACAAAAGAAATGAAGTCTTAACACTAGTTTGCTCCTAAGTTGGCAAAATACATTATGTAACATACAGAAGTGTGGGTGTGAAAGCGTAGTCCTGTGCGGTGGTTCAAGATAAGAGAACGCATACAATCTAAAAAAAACATTAAATAATATAAATCTATCCACTATAATATAATAAAAAAGATAATATAAATATCGTTCCATTCATGGAAATTATCATCTATGATTTATATACTGTATCGGTATTTATTTTATTTTTATAAACTTAACTAAGATGTGACTTCTAGTATTAAGTTGGAATGTATAAAGGTTTATACCATTTCTCAGGTTTGAAAAAACTTAATTTATTATATATGATATAAACTAGCTATAGATCGGTATTTGAGGAGTTTTATTTAGACCATTTTATAATTTTGTTATTCCCTGGTTCTCAATCCATGTCACTAGATTCTTTGTTTTGGAGAGTCAGTGAATATGCTTGGCAAAATCCAACAAACCAAACTTTAAATTATCAACGAATACTATATTTTGTACAAATGAAAGAATTAACTCCATTCATGCAACTGAATGCTCTATCAATCTACTCCCTTAACCACTCTTCTTCCAGAAAGGGATGGGGAAAGGTGGGTTAAGAACAAAACATATAAACAAGACATATAATACATTGAAATGAATACAAGTAAGGTTTAAAATATACCAGAACATGTTTGATATTTCAGGAAACAGACAAAAATTATCAAAATACTGAACACAAACGGTTCAGTACAAAATTGAGAAACCTTTAGTGCACCATTTGTTCATCCATAGCTTTTTGGATCCATAGAGGATGTGTGTTTGATATCTTTTCTATAATGTGGTTCACTTGGTAACATAAAGATTGGATTTGTTTATCCCAAGCAGGCAATACTTCACGAGCTGGAAAATACAAATAAAAAATTATTAAACACAATTTTCCAAAATATTTCTGAGTATTTAGCACATAGAACTAAACAAACCCTCTTTGTCTCAAACATATCATCATAGAACTGAAAATAAGTTTTCAAAATTAAGTTGTATGCATGATTCCTGTTATAATTGTGCTATATTATATTACTCACAGTTTGTAAGTGTTTAAAATGTAATAGGATGGCTTAATAATAATAAATGTGGGTATAAGAAAACAATTTTTATAAAATAAATTAATTTAGAATTTTATAATTCACAAAGATGACTAAATAGGTCACTGTAAAAAGTAAATTCAAAATAGCAAAGAATAGATCCCTGGAAATAACAAAATAAACTATTTAATTGATTTAAAAAAAGCTTTAAGTGGGAATATTTATTAGATGTGTGAATATTATTCTAGTTACAAAAATAAGTAGAAATAAAGTTGAAGAATGTGATAATTTATAATTTAAAATTATCAATTCTGAAATTAATTTAGAATAGACCAAATTAAAAATATTGTATTTACACTTTTATCAATTTTAGTACTCTTTCCTTGGAAAATAAACAAATTTCAGTGTTCAAGGGAATTTAAAGTATAATCATTTGAAGGCAAAACTATAGGTGCTTCTTCAATAACTAATCAAAATATTAATCCAAAGGCCCCTTTCCAAAAACTTTTTTTTGGAACAACTACCCCAATTATTTTAAAATACTTAGGAACAGCCTAAATTATAAAACTTAAAATATTTCAGAGACTTTTCATGATTATTGTATTCAACAATAATCAATTAAAACTCAACTACTATGCTGATAAAGAAAACATTTTACTGGCTGTATCCTAAAAGCATTCTTAACATTTATTCAAAATGCTTGATTTTTCGGGGAGCAGATAGGTTAGTGAGTAAGGCGCTGTGCTACTAACTCCTAGGACCCGGGTTTGAATCCGTCAGTGGCATATAATTATTTATTCTGTTACAGATATTTATTTATTCTGTCTGGAATAGATCACAGAAGTTTTGTTCTCTGTTTAAAGAAATGAACAAATCCTTAACAAACTTGAAGTATATGTAGTATGCAGAGGGGAGATAGGAAACCACTTTCTGACATCACATAGTATAAATCAAATAAAAATAAATTTAGATCTACGTATAAATAAACAGATGAAGTTACTGCTTAAAATGTGTATTGTTTCAGTAAGACTATTTTATAGTTATGGAGATCAACTAATACTTTTGCATATAAGTTATGTCATTCACTTTTGTTAATGAAGAATCATGACAAGACGAACAAATTGAGGTTTTACATATTAACAAAATCGACAGCTGGTGGTTGAGTTTCAGATCAACATAGGAAATTAAGCTTTACTTAGACAAAAAAAACATTAATATAGAAAATACTTCATACTTTCAAAATGTACAATGGAGTCAATCTGATCAATATAACCATTCATCCTTCCTTCGGTAATCATCTGACTAGCAATTTTTTCAGCTTTGGCAGGAGCTATTTCCAAGAGGGCGCCAAGTTCTTCAAATGTTATATTGTTATACAATTTACTAGCACTTAATAAATTATGTTCTATCACAGCTCTATCCAATATAGTTGAACCTAAAAATGGAATTTTATTTTTAACAAATAGAAAGTTTCATTATATTAATTAATAAAAAATCAAGGGAAATATGTATTTAATAATTAAATAAAGATTTTAAATTCCAGGCGGTTGATTCTATGTAAAACAATAATGTAAAAAAAAAAAATTTAATAAAAAAAACAAAACCGAAAACAGAAATAACCCTATCTTATACTCATACCTTCAAAGAGACAGGATATCATTGTGTAGCTCTTTAAAGATATCAGTGGATAGTTAATGATTTGTATAAAAAATATTAGAACTTTGGTATAAAATTGGGTTGTAAATTTGTAGCATTTTTTACTGGTGATTTCAATAAAAACTTCAGATTCTTGTAAATATTTTTAATCAATTATATATGATCCATTTTGATCTATTACATTTTGCCATCTTTCAGGTAATTTTTTAATTCCAAACTCCCAGAACTTGTCAGATGTTTGCGCAATGAACTCCTTTATGTGCGTTTTGCAGTCCTCAAACGAATTAAAGTGTTTCTCGTTAAGAGAATATTGAAAGGCTCGAAATAAATGAAAATCTGTTGGGGCAAGGTCTGGTGAATAGGGTGGGTGGGGGATCACATCATTGCCATACATACTGAAAATTATGTTAACCATCTCTGCAGCGGATTTTCCTTTTCGGAAAGAAAAAATCATTAAATAATGAAAATGACTTTTTTTCTCTTCCATTTTGAGCAAACAAAATACCACTTGAAGATAAGGAATCTCGGTTGAAATTGTTCCATAAACACACTTTAACTAATCCTTTTTTAGAATATGTAAACATTATTGACCAAATAAACATGATTTTGTAACACAGAGAGGATCGTATTGAAAAGAGTATCGATACTTTGGTGGTATTGCAATATTCCTAATCACAAGATAATTTGAATCCCAAAGGTAGCTGACTGTCTCCAATAATACTCACAACATATACAAAACACTCAAATACTCACGGGATACAATTGAGTGACTTGATACATCAAACTTTAAAATCGGTTGTGAAGTTTGCTCAAAACAAAGCCTAAGGAAACAGATTTAACAGACATAATTTCAGTATTCTGAGGTCAAATTGTAACAAAATAATCACGAGATCTCAGTGAATAATTTGAGCTATCAAACTTTAAAAGTGGTTAAGCCGTTTGCTTAAAAATTTTTACAAACCCACTAATGAGCATGTTATTTGACACTACTAAACACATTACCCTCCTGTCTTGGTCTCGCCGTAGTCAGGTAAAAATTAATTATTATTATTGAATCACTTCTAATATTTTAATTGAAAGGGAAGGAAAAATGAGTTCAGAGGTAAAGTTCAAATCTTTCAACTCTTATTTTCTCAAAAGTTAAATATTTTTAGTTATATTAGTAATATTGCATTGATGGTGCAGTATTTGATTTAAAATGTGCAGTTATTTTATTTTATTTTTTTTCCTTATTTCACACCTACATCTTTTTATTAGGTTATCTGTTGATAAATACTAAAAAAGGAAATAAATCAATTACCCTCAAGCAATTAATACATCAAGCTGTGTATTATATCAAGAAAACTGAAACAATGGTCCATAAAAGGCTGACTGCATAGCCTGGGAAATACAATAATCTCAAGTAGTAACATTACAAAAAAACAAGGAGTGCAGAAAAATGCACATTTTACAGTTGACTCCTCATAAGTATTTTTATTTTACAGAATTCTTATCATGAGACAAAATAATTAGATAATTTCATTCTCATGCTTCATATGCACTTTTAGTGAAGGGCTTAGTCTATAGAGGTTTCCAATGTCATAACTTTTTGGTCTTCCTCGTCAGTCAAAAAGTTTGAGGGTAAGATTTTGATCTCATACTCACTAATACCTGTGTATTCACCTTAACACACTGATAGTTTTATGTTTTTGATCCTTAACTTCAAATTGATCGTACATAATTTTAAAAACTAGATTTCATTAGATTATCTCAACTTTTATAATAAATATTGATGGAAAAAGAAGTTTGTGGGTAAGATTTTTATCTCATACTGACTAATATCTAACTTTGTATTCCCTTCACACTATTCAAGTGATGTTAACTCCAAATATTAATTTATGCTGGATCATTAAGGCAAAAATAAAATAATAAAAAACAACAGTTTTTTTACCTACCTGATCTCCAACCAATCATTATTAATATAAAATGTAGTAAACTTGAAAAACAATAATATTTTAATTTTAATTAAACTATATACCGTCATGGGTTTGGGCTCCTTGATGAGGCTGAAGAAGAGATCCAAACTCCTCAAGCTCTGACCTACGAATGATTCTGTCAAGGTACATTTTTTCCAAAATGTTATAAGCAGGAAGTTGTTGGCATCTTTCATCTTTAAAGAGAGTGGCCAACATTCTGCTCCTTTGTTGACCTTTGACAAAAATTTTAAATGAAGTATTACAAACTCATGATCTTACATACCTACTAGGTGTAGAAATAGGAAACCGGCATATTTTTAAAGAAAATACATGTTTTTTGTATGAAAATAAAACAATATTTTATTCAAATTACTACTTAAAAATAACTATACATTTTTTCATCTCTCTGATAATTTGTGGACGTCATACTGAAAAAACTGTGCGTCTTTTGAGACAAACCAGTCCTAGAACCATTTTCAAAAGATGCAAAGTATTGCTCAACAAGGGCATGTCTCTTCAGTGAAAATAGGTATTAATAATAGGGAACGAAGTCTGGTGAGTAAGCCACATGCAAAAGTATTTCTCAACAAAAAGTCTTATTGTTTCCTTCACAGGATTTGCTACATGTGATGGTCCAGTATCATGAAGCAAAATAACTTTTTGTTGCCTTTTTTTATATCCTGGTTCTTTTTCACACTTAGGATTCTTAATATATATCCACTTATAATGACTAGTCACAATTTGATAGAAAACTATTGGTTTTCCACTTTTCCTACAGTCTATCAATCATTTCAAGAGGCTCCCATTTTCCTATCTTCTGGATCATTCCCATGATTTAAAAAATTATGAAGACAGCTTTTCATGTCACATTTAATTGATCTGTGAGTTGTTGTATTTGAGCTTTATCCTCATCTAACAATGCTTTTAACTATTTTGAATTTTTTAATCCACTCAAAGCTAGAGAGCATTGCTAGGAGCATGCTCATGGTAAGGTTTGACAAGATTCAGTGTAAATATGCAGTAGTTTTCTTTAAATGGTAACAAAAAATCAATACTGTCTGGAAATCCTACCTTACAGGTAGGAAATTCATTATAATTAATGATATTAAAAACTATGATGTATGAAACTTGTATTATTTTATTATATAATTATAGTAAATAATTAAAATGATATGAGCAGTTACATTCCAATACCACCAGTTTAAAAAAAAATATATATATATATTACAAAAAATTTAAATTTCAGACCTGCAGAAGCCAGAACTGTACAAATAAGTGCATTCCTTAAAGCAGTCATACGCTCATCTTCATGTATAATGCTTCTGTACGAAAGTTCATTATAGCGTTGAGCTGCTTCAATAAATTTTCTTCTATAATCGAGAACACGAGCATAACACACTTTATAGTAAATCTGCAACTGTTCATCTTTTGATTCAGCCTACAAAAAAATACACACATTTATCTAAATAAAATATATATGATAAATAAATCTATATTAAATTAATATTTCAATATAATATATTGTAGTATAAGAAGATGGTCAGAGTTGCGGTCAAAAGAGAAACAAAAATAGTTTACAACTATTTATTTTCCGACGTTTCGCCCCACTTTGCAGGGATTCATCAGGGCTAAAAAGATACAATGATAAGAATAAAAATAAGTAACAATGGCAAGAGTAAAAATTTTTTATAATTATAAATTTTTTTTTATAATTATAATAATTTTTAATTAATACTAGTTACTTCTTTTACAATCATTATTATATCCTATATTATTTTATTTGCTTCAGTATAATCTCGTATTATTAGTAACGATATGTGTCATTCTAATTTTACTTAGTTATTATAATTATCATATATCTGTATTTTTCTCTTATCATTTTTCGTCATATCTTTATCACTACTTCCTGTATATGCGACATATTTGAAATTGAAATATAGCCGTTAAACGGCTGGCTGGCTACCTCCTCCCCGCTTCCGCTCCATTGTTTCTTTCTGTTAAACCGTTTGCTTTGAACAGGTAGGTTGTCCTGACTTGTTCTTTGCTCTTTTATTATCATTTTAAATCATTATTATTATTTATTTATTTATAGATTTTTATTCTCCTTCCCCTTATTGTTTTTGTTTTATGTACATCTCCTGTACTTTTTATCTTTATATTTTACACATTTTTATAAAAAAAATTTACTCTTGCCATTGTTACTTATTTTTATTCTTATCATTGTATTTTTATTCTTATCATTGTATCATTTTGTATCTTTTTAGCCCTGATGAAGCCCTGCAACGTGGGGTGAAACGTCGGAAAATAAATAGTTGTAAACTATTTTTGTTTCTCTTCCGCAACCCTGACCATCTTTTTATATATCAATTTTTACGGTGAACTATATATAATATATTGTATCTCTATAATCTGTCTTGAATCTGCAGTGATTAGTAAGTTTAAGATTTGGTGTATAGGGAATCAAAAGTTAATTTTACATAGACCATCTAGGAATGACAGTACTGCTATTTCAGACCAATAAGCCTTTTGGTCCCAGTCCGATGTTATTTTTATCATTTTTAGACTAGTGCATCTTTTAGCTATCCCAACCCAAGCAAGATTCCTTTACTAAATAATTCAAAACATTATCCAAATTATAGTCTCAAAACTTTTATTGTTTTTACACGTCTAACGGACGTATATTTATATTGGAGTAATAAAAGTGTATGATAGTGGTTAATGAGAAATATTTTTGACTGTAATTTTTAATAGATTTTTGACTTATTGGATAAAAGTGTTTTGACCTGGGCAGAATAGCCTGTATGAAGTGTTTGGAATGATTAAATAATATGTTTCAAAGTGAATTAAGTAGATTGTCCCTGAAGATGGCCGAAACGTTGGACGTGTAAAAACAATAAAAGTTTTGAGACTATAATTTGGATAATGTTTTGAATTATTTAGTAAAAAATTGCCAGTCTCAAGAAAGAATTTTTATGATTATAAATAAATAAGATTCCTTTAGTTACCTGATTTTTTATTAGTCTCATATTATATTCAAATAGCCTAACTACGAAAGTTGTTTAGTTTAAACTATTTTTCCTATGAATCACATGCCTTATTCTTTCCACATTGTCTTATTTATTTTGTGGTTCTTTCTGGCTTGACTTACAATTTGTCGCAAGTAGTTAATTTTCATGAGTTCAAGCATTCATATATCTTGAATGACCAGTATATATTTTTTAGAATTGTTAATTTTAAAAAATAATCCAAATGATATGGATATGGATGGCTTTTGAGAATAATCAATTTTACTCACTATTAAGCTAAGTATTGGGACACAAAATAAGCCAATGTATTACAGGATCAAATGTTAGCAGGTTACTAGACGATTTCCTTTATTTTTTTGGGTCCTTACATATTATCCCGTCGACCATATGTTCTGTTATGGATGCATGTGACACCATAAACTGATTTGTATTTATATGAATTTAGGCCCCAACCTCAAGTAAAAAGAATCTGTTATTGATTTGATCTCTATGGCAAATATAAGTCAGCATTAAGAATAACAGGATAGGTTACCAACAGCATAACCAAAATTTGACAGGATAATACAAAAGTACCATTTTATAGTAGTACACTTTGTCTTACCTTTAAAGAAACTGTTAAAAACTTCGACAAGTTCAATCAAGATCTCACCAAAAATAAAATTAATTTATAGATTAAAATAAAATTTAACTTGAAAAAAAAAAACAGTATTTTTATTGATTTTAAACTGATGAGATATAATTAAAAATTACCTGCAACAATGATGCTCTATTAATATAAGCTTCTGCTTGTACAGGATCATCATCTTCTAAATACAGCCTAGCAATCTTCATATATGTTTCAAGCTTGTAGTCAACAGAGTATTGTCTGTTTGGATTAGTTTATATTAAAACAAATAAATAATATATGAAGGAAGAAAAAGCAAAAATACATAATATTAAGAGTATAATTTACTTTTGCCCTGTTTCCAATGGGATGCCGACAAGTACATTTGCAGCATCTTTCCAATTTTGTTCCCTTTCATATATAAGTGCAAGATGTTGCCTGATACAAGCCACTTGTTCTTCAAATGATATAACTCTTGGTTGAACCTTAGGGTAAAAAATAATTAATTGTGTTCAAATTAGGGTATAGAAATACAATTGTAACTTAACAGTGGTCAAATAACATACCTTATCTAAAATAAAATGTGATATAGATTTAGAAATATCATCAGGTAGAACTGTCAACTGGTTGCTTATATCAGTCAGAATCTGTCTTGATATGACAAGGCTAACATTTTCATTAACAACTAGATAAAAAGAAGAAAACAAATATTAGCTGGCCCTAAAAATAAATAGTTAGAAAATAATAGAACTATATCAGAACTATTTACTAGCTTCAATAAAAATCTTCAAGGGCTCAGTAATATTTTCATGACCTATGGCTAAAATATTGTCTAAAATCAACCTGTACCTAAAACAAAAGTGACACTTTAAACAATTAATTCATAATAATAATTACTATGTTTGAAAAATTAAGCTATTTATTTCTTCTAACTTTTCAGCTTGGTCTTTATGTGAACCACCAGCATTGTTCAAGGTTGTTAACTGCTGCCTGATGGAGGCTCCAGAATTAGCCATATTTAGGAGAAACTGACAAAGCCTTACAATTAATTTAGTACTAGTGCTTAATCTCAAGAATACAAGTCTTTAACAGTTTAACCTGTATATAACCTAACTTTGTATATAACCTAAGCTTGCCGATTAAAACCTATCAAATCAACTATTGGCTAGCGCCCTCTGTAGATAAATTTATATACAACAAGGAATTGATACACAAAGCGATATAATTCAATTTAGCTTGCATTTAAAATTAATTATTAACTGAAAAAGTGAATAATATTTTTTTTTATTTATAAAATCGTCTTTTAAATAATCACTATAAAAAAATGATAAAATAATTAATTTGATAAAAATGAAAGTTTCTATTTCAGAGCATCATGGGATAGTAATGGTAGGCGCGTTATTTTGAACGAAGTATAAATTGCAATATTGAAATTTTAATACTCTTTATTTTTTTTTCAAATTAAACTTTGTGAGTTTTTAGTTATTTTAATGAATTGTAGTAATTATCGAAGTGAACTATGAAAAGCAAGTGTTGATTAGTTTGGAATGATCTCTGTCTTTAGATTTAACTCTAGCCAATCGTGAGTTTAGACTATTTTGATTCTTACTCATCAGGAACTGGACAGTACAAACAGTTTTAAGTGAATGTTTACACTGAAATGATAGAAATAATTATGAAGAGAAATTTTGATTTAAATAGAAGCAAGATTGTTGCAAATTTGTTTCATTTTTGAAATGACAGTTCTGCTTGTATTATGGCGCTCTTCATATTTCTTCTTTAACCTCGCATATTGAAATGGCGCCTCTTGTTACCTTCAAATTTTTCGTATTTAAATCTTATTATTTTGACAGGAGAGTTTCTTAGTATTCAACTGTTTATCTGATGAGTATATTTAAATTAGGTCACTACCTTTTTGGTTACATCCTCAATTTTAGAAGTACTGATAGGTGTTTTGAAGTTTAAATTTGAATATCTGTTTTGAATTTCTTTTATGTAAAACTCTTCAGGGAAGACTCAACTTCACATTTTTTCTCAAATTGTGAGTATTACTCGAAGTTCTGATTTAATTTTTATTATAGTAGTTAGTGCATCAACTCTACCTTAAGAAATCAGTATCAATTTTTAAAGTGTTTGTTTGTTAACAGGTTCTGATAATACTTGTCAAAATGACGGAATCTATGAACCTCGATTCTTCTGATATGGTTGGTAGTTTAGAAGAATTTGAATCTCTGGATACAAGTCTAGAAGCTGAACTCAACATGTTGAGCGAGGAGCAACATTTAAAACATACCTCACTGGACTTGATGCCTTCAGTCCTTTCTAAAAATGGTATAGAGGTATTGAAAGAAGAAATAGTTGAGAAAATGGAGCCTGAAGAGCATATTGAAGAACAGTTAATGGAGGAAACTATTCCTTATGATAATACTGTTAACATAATTGATTCTGTAATGGATATTGTGGAATCTGAAGGTTCATACACTGATCAAGAGCTTGTAAGACTTTCTGGAGATGATCAAAATCATTCTGACCATGACCCGTTGGAAATCGGTCATGAAGAAAGTACAATGCATAGTGATCATGAAATATTTTCTGATCGAGTAATTGATGAAGTAATTGTGGGGGATGAACAAGTCATAGAAGCTCATGAATCTAGAGAATATGATGACAATGATGCTGATATCAGTGATATGATATCAGACAATGTTACTGAGGAAACTGTGATTGAAGGTTCAGAAGTTATGGAATTTGAAAAGCAAGAAACAATTGAAAAGAAAGAACCTGAAAAGGTTTTGACATCTAATGTTTTTGTTGTTAACACTCATCCTGGTACATTGCAAACAGCCCAAGCGATTCTCTCAAACAACACATTGATTGCTCCTAAAGAAAATGTAATTTTTTTATTATTGTTATTATTAATTTAACAGTCAGGGAGAGCAGGGTTGGTAAACTTTTTTTTTAGAGGCATTGAGTGCCACAGTATAGCTTTAGTAAGTTTTTGGCTTTTGGAAGATTATCATATATTTTAGTATTTTTTATCATCATATTCCAGATTTCGGGATTCTTATAAGATCATTATCATATTACATTTCCTTAAATATTCACTTTGTCTAATGTATTCCAATGTCTCCCATCCTTTGGGAGACCCTAGGATAGAATACTTAAAACTCCTACCAGAACTTGTGATTTTTTGAGTGAAAGCAATCCATTTGAGTGCCTATATATTAAGAATACCGGTGAAATTCAATGAATTGGTAGAAATCTTACCTATTATGTTTATTATGCATAAATGCTGTGGATAGCTATCATACAATCATTTCATGTGGTAGCACATAAACTCCAAAGTGATCTTTGGCTTGCTTCAATATCTTTGGTCTGTTGTTAGACTCCGTCCTCCACCCTATGGGTGCCTTTTCACTGCATATCCTTCAATTATTTTTCCTCCTATTGTACTCTTTGCCCCCCTTTCATTTTGTAGCAAGGTATTCCCTTGGTAAATCTTCTAGTGCCATTGTGAATCTGATATTCAGAAACGCAGACACAGCTTCAATTTTTTCACAGTGATGCCTTAGAAAGCAGAGCCTGTCTTCTTATTATTTCTACAATCATTAGTTTAGTCTTCCAGTCTCTTCTTGCTCCTCTTCTCAAAGGTATTTATGTTTCCTCAATTACCTGCCGGCTTCCTGCATTATCTTCATGTCATTATTTACAGTGATTTATTCATGATTGTACCTCTTTCCCTCTATATTTGCACTTTTCACAATCTTGTCCAGCAGTAAATCCCTGTCCTAGTTCACTTTTTATTTCCATGGATTTGGACATTTCTCTGTTTGCTCTTATCTGATATTCATAGTGCCTCATTATTATCTTGGTTAAGGACATTAGCCTTGAAGGAATCTCTATTGATAGACATCTCTCATTGTTTCATACCCTGGATAAACAGCCTGTCAACACTCATCAATTAAGAGCCACCACATCATCATGTTGCACTCCCACATTTGTTATCACTTACTTCTTTTTGGTAATATGGAGCAAGTTGATTGTATCGGGTTGTAAAATGAGTTTGTAGCGTTTTTTTTTCTGGTGATTTCAATAAAAACTTGAGATTCTTGTAAATATTTTTAATTAATTATAAATGACCCATTTTGATCTATAAACTCTATGCCTTTGCGATTAGCCAATGCTGGACGCTTTTGTTCAACTGCTGCCTTTAATTGTTCCAACTGATAATATACTGCATAATTAATTGCATGATAGTATACTGCATAATTAATGGTCTGGTGGGAGGAGCTCACACCTTTCCAATCCTACCAAATGCATAACATAACCTTTTTTGGATGTAATTCTGCTTTTGGAGTTGTTAATGACAGGTCACTTCGGTTTCCCCAGAACTTTTTCTTCACAATATTATTGTACAAGACCCGTTTTTTATTCCCAGTTATCAACCTCTTTAAAAATGCTGCGAATTTCATTAACTGTCTTTGTTGGAGATTTTCCTTTTTGGAAATATAATAATCATTAAATGATGAAGATTTCTATTTTGAGCAAGCAAAATACCACTTAAAGATAAGGAATCTCGGTTGGAACTGATGTATGAATGCACCTTAACTAGTCTTTTTTTAGAATATGTAAACATTATTGACCGAGTAAACATAATTTTATAAACACAGAGGATTAAATTAAAATATTGAAAAATGCTATGAACTTACTTTACGACTGAATACAATAGCATAGCAAAGATTTTATACTGTACATTAAGTAAAGTAATTCCTCTTTTATTGCTACATTTTATTATATCACCTTTATTGTGAATCATATCAGTGATACCAGAATTCTTTTCCTCTGGGATATTTTCCCTGATACATTCTCTAAATATGTTCATTTTGTCTTGTACAGCATTTTATCTTCCCTATGTTTGAATAGTTCTTCTATCTTAGTAGGAAGATAAAGTAACCCTCGAACTCAGTGGTAAAAATCAACATGTTAGCTATTCGAGGGAACAAAATAATATAGAAGCTATCTGTTTAGTTATCAGACTCATCAACAAGGATTGCCAATCTAACTTTCTGTTCAACTGAAAACATCGGTGTCTATTTTACTATTCCATCTGACCTCGCTCTCCCTTGTAACAAAGAAGTTCATTTTGTCACTATTTCTTTTTAAATTATATTGTTTCTTATTCTGTTTTATATATA
>NW_027111420.1:1062744-1066363 GCF_000696795.3 Halyomorpha halys
CGATGTTCCTACCAACGGGTCACTTGTAGATTGGATGTTATTTTTGAAAGAGGAGCATAAATTATTCAAGTTTAGAATATATATTTTATATGTTTGTTGATTGGAATTTTTTCTAGGGTATCTATATTTTTTTAGATTTTAAAATAGCTAAGTAACTGACCATTTGTTAAGAACATAATAATATTGTTTATAATATAGTTTAGCATCTGTATATTATAATGAAATTTACAGATATGTTTGTCTTTATTTATTAGTAAATTATTTAATTTATTCCTAATTTTAATTTTGTCTTTAGAAGGTGACTCGACTTATTGTTCCCACTAGTAATTCTGATACTGGGCAGACTATAAGAATTGTGTCCCCGGGGAAACTGATGGGTGCAACTGCTAAAACTATTACATTAGCCCAGGCTAAGCAGATGGGTTTGATAAATCTCAATCAAATTTATCCTCCAAATTCTAAGGTATTGTATTTTTCTTATTTATTTTTTTTTTAATTCTTATTTATTTGTAAAGAGGTAGTTCTTAACTAGAAATGTTTAAAGGATTTCTGTGGATACTTACGGTATGCGAGAAATTCTGTTTAGATTTAAGTAAGATTATTGAGTTCTATAAAGTTTAACAACTATAGCTGTATATTGTGTTCTAGGCTACATAAATAAAGTTAAATTCTTATTTAAAAGTATCAGTTGTTTTATTCTGTTCACAAGTGCATAATATAGATATGGTAGATGATTCCGATAGGCTCAAAGGGAGATTTTTCAGTTGTCTGTTGAATTAATGAACTTTAACTCCTGAAATTGAAATATTTTGCTCATTCCTGTGATACTAAAACAAATTCATCAGATTTATATTCTCTGACATAAAATGCTGTAATTTTAGTACATACAGTCTCATCTCTCACAGATTCCATTCCTTTTAAACTTTGTCACTCATATACCCTTCTTACTTCTAAATCTCAAAGTTCTACTGTTCATCTGTAATTAACTCAGTTCTAAAATATTAGCTTACAGCCTAATATGTTGATGCACGAAATTTCACATAAAACAATTTCTGCACCAAATTACAGTTTAGCGAGAATTCAAGTAATTTGATTATGCTTCTATTTTCAAGTTATCATTATATACAAACAATTTTAATTCCAAAAAGGACATAGTGTATTAGTGAAAAAAATTAAACAATTTAAAAAATTATAATAAAAAAAAATTTGTACTTATTAATATAGTATCAATATTATATTATATATATATTTTTTTTTTACCACCAAATGTATTATTATCTCATTCTCCTTCCATTTTTCATTATAAAATTATTCTATGCCCAATCAACTTGCCATACTTTTATAACATTTAGTGACAAAAGTACTTTACTGTCAATCTGAATATTAAAAAAGAACTAATACCGAAAACAACTGCTCTAGAGACTTAATTTTATATTTTTTTCTGTAATGAGATTTGAAAATACTCTTGTTAAAATTAGTAGATTGGAGGAAGATAGTCCGGGTGGTGGTAGTCACGAAACGTTGTTAATGATTCATTAAAGTAAAGAAACTATGATTTATTTTTTAACAGTTAGGCCAAATAACTTTTTCTCCTTAAAGCTTGCTTTCAATTTTCCATAGTAAGTAGAGCACATAATTTACTTTAGGTTAATGTACCAAGTATATTTTCCTTTTATTTCATTTCTGATTCCATCATCCGATTAGAGTCCACTCATTTTTTAGTATCATGAGTTCACCCATTTATTTTAACCTTGCCTATCATTTTCAAAAGATCTACAGATAATACATAGATTTATACTGAATTACTGAGATCACTAAAGGGAAGTTATAAAAAGTGCTAGTTTTTTTTAGAATGATTTAATAATTTTTTTTCAGTCAAAGTAAATAGCTTAATACTTCATTTATGTTTTAATATTTTGTTTCATTTATCAATTTTGCCTCAGTTGACTTAGATAATTTTATTTTTGTCCTTAGGGAAATGTTGGTAAATATGTCGTTCCAAAGAAAACAGTAACTGTTATGAAATCTCCTACAAAAATTCTGCCTGCTCCTCCCACCCTCGGAAAAACACAGAAGGTGGTCATTCGAGGAGCTGGTGGAAGCCTCAAGGCAGGCACCATCTTGACCAGCCCTGGAGCTGGGGTCTTGAGGATCCCAGGTGCACAGGCTACGCAGCTCCATATTCCTACTGGAAACAAACAGGTAGGTTTATTCTATAAATTTTAAATTAATTTATTACCTAATCAGTAATTAATTATGTTTAAATTAGCATGTTTATTAAATAAACGTTGGATTAGTTATAAGCCATGTCTTAACAAGATAATTACTCACTTATGGATCATTTAAGGTGAATCACAATGGAAAAAAAGATTTCCAATTGAGTAATTATTTTTATTTAATCAACAAGGTTAATAATTTTTCTCTGCTATTTTAATTATAAGAGAATCAAAAGTATTTTTTATATATCTTGTTAGTATTGAACTAATGTAATGTATTTGATATTATAGTGTTTGATTTTAGGTTCAATATTTGAAATTAGTAGGAAGTAGCAAACCTGGTACAACACTCGTTCCTGTGTCTGCTCTTTCTACTAAAACAATTCCTGTTGCCCTTCAAACATCATTACTGAATTCGGCACCTGCCACATTCAAAGTTTTACCAATCACTTCTCAGGCTGCTGGAGGGCAGCCCCAAACCTCGGTTAGTGTCTCAGTTTTTAATGTAAATTGATATTAAATCTATACAAATTTATTAATAAAAGAATTATAAAATCTGAATAGCTCTGATTGTGTAGCAAGAATAATTTTATTGTTCACTATCAATATTTCAAATAAATTAAATGTTTTTAGCAGACGGTAGTGAGTGGAACAACACAAAGGGTTCTGATCCCAGCCAATACCGCACAAATGAATAATACCTTAGTCCAACCAGCACCACCTCGTCCATCGCAACATAGTATATTAATGTTACAGCCTCATGTTTTACCTCAAGTCAGTAAGGTAAGTGTATGTTTTTTTCAAATTTGTATATGTTTGAGGAAAAAGGTTGCTAAAGCAATATTTGATTTTGTCTTCTGTTAGTTATTTTAATCAACTTAAGTAGTTTGTTAGGAGTCTTTCAATTTTTTTTATATAGGCCAACTATTTTCAGGGTTGTGGGGTCACAATAAACTTCTGTATTATAAGAGAAACTGATAATCCTGATTTATTTTGGATCTTTTTGCCACCTCCTCCCATTATATGCTCCATACCCCCACCATTCCACTTGTTTTACCTCAATATCATTTAATTATATTTTTAAGGTTAGTAAAAAAAGTTAAAAATACTTACAATATCGTTATTATTGAAGATACTGAAATTCATTTTCTGTATTTTAATTTAAAAAAAAAAATTTCAATTTCTTTATAACCGAGAGATTTCAGTTACTGCAATAGTAACTGTGTTTTACTCGTTGATTTTTCTTTGTCAAATGATATGTTAAAAATTGTCAGTTTTGAGGATTATTTCAATGGAAGAAAGTGCATAAATGGTTTCAAGGTTGGTAATGCACATACCCCATATCTATATTGATTCTTTGAAATGAACTTGCCAATTTATGTATTTTTTAATTTTATTTTTAT
>NW_027111420.1:1066530-1092424 GCF_000696795.3 Halyomorpha halys
ATACTATATATAATAATGTATGATATGTATATATAATCTTTCGGCCTATTCCATTTGTTATCTTACACCCTAGTCACCTATTTTTTTTTTTCGACCAAGACTCCCATTGGAGTCTTATACTGCCTAACCATAGTTGAGGGTCAGGTTTTTCATTCCGTGGAACCGCCGCTCAATGTAAAAAGGCCAGATTCGAACCGGTACCACCAGCAATCTCAAATTGGTAAGACTGGGCTTATTAACTAACTGAGCTACGAGTGGTCACTTATTAAAATTATTTGATATCATTAATAATACTTCTTGAAGCATCAGTTATCAGTGTAGGTAATTTTTTTTTTATCTTGTTTACTCCAGAAAGGCTTGTGGGTTGTCAGTTCTTATTCACCTTGCTCAGCACAGCTCATAATGAAAATTTTAATTTTTATGTATGGAGTAGGTGGGTCATTGGTAAGGCACTGTGCTACAAACACCAAAGACCCAGGTTCAAATCTGGCTGTGGTAGATAATTATTATTTTCTGTTTCATTAACACCGTGAGTCAGCCATGTGGGTTCATGAGTACTCTGGGGTACACTCAGCCTCATAAAGTAGGTATCCTTAATTCGGTAAAAATCTGGTAATCAAGTGTGATTCTGACCAAATCACCTCCCTGTACAACTGTTTGTCTAGTAACAGTTCTTCATTACAGAGTACTGCATCCCTAACCATTCATGGGTATAGTGGTATGCAAGCAAGCACACACGCACAGTTTTTTTTTAAGTTTTATTTTTTATACATTGTGGGTTTAATGTGATAAAGGAGGGTTTTTTCCCTAACCATTTTAATTGATAACTGTTTAATAACTGTAAAGTTGAAAAATAATGATTGATAATTATATTTATTCTTTATTTAATTTTAAAAATTATTCTATCCCGATTTTTTGTAATTTAAAAATGAATGATTGTTAAAGTTTTGTTTTATTACAGCAGGAGAAAGTTCCCCCTACACAGAGTAGTACTATCAGAACTACAGCAAATGGCAAAAGAGCTGCTGTCCCTACTACAAAGGTGAGTAGTGTTTCAATTATTCATGTATCAATGAAATATAAATCCTTCCGTAACTACTACAAATTATCATTTTTTCTTTAATCCACTGAAGTTTCAGAGCATTTACATTTACCCATTCTCTATGTGTTTCTCTATTTCTATTTTATGCAAAATAATTTTTTTTCTTCTGAACTTCAAAACCTTTTTATATTTTAGACACTTATTTTAAGAACTACCCCTCACATATTAGTTGTCAAAGTCACATTGCTCATTGTTAAGGGAAAGAGCTAATGAATTCGGGACTAGAGCAGCTGAGAACTGAAACTATTTTATTTTATAACTAGTATTTATGGGGGAGGAGAGGTCAATAAGTCCTTAAAGGAAGATAAAAATCAATTTTGGGGGGGGGGTTAAATTGTTTTTATTTTTTAACATAATCTCCTTTTAGCTTGATAAACTTTATCAGACATCCCTCCAATTTTCCTAAACAAGCAGAAAAATATTCTTTTGGAAGTTCATCTAAATAGAGATTTGTTTGAGTGATGATCTTCTTATTTTAAAATGTTGTTTGTTGACCCATTTTTTTAAGTTGGGAATTAAAATGAAGTACCTGCAGGCCAAATTTGGCATACGGTCAATTACCAGGTAATTTAAACTTTAATTCCTTAATTTTATCCATCAAAACTGCTCATGTGTGCACTTATTTATTGTCTTGATGAAAGAGTATGTCTTGGCCTTCATAAGTTTAATTGGATTGATTATTAATTTTATTCACATACTCATACTCATGCTTATATTTCAGATTCTTGATAAAATTCTGGATTAATTGTAGTAACTGTCATATTCCCTTAATTGTTTAGGTAAAAGAAGAAATCGTTCCCAAAGTTGAGGTGAAAACAGAAATTGATGAAGCTGTTATGGAGGCTAATGGCATCAGGCCTCGAAAACCTTGCAATTGTACCAAGTCAATGTGCCTCAAACTGTAAGTTATTTATTTTATTAGCTTTAAGCACTGTAGCCTTTGAGGTCTATTTTAAGCTGTTTAAAGCTTTAGATTAGTAGATTCTATAGTCATGTAAGTCAGTGCATTGATCAGCTCACATTCTTTTTGTTACTGCTATGTGATCCATGGCGAACAGTATGGACTTCAACTGTGCTAATTCATTACACCAACATACATTGTAATATGGTGTTTCATCCTCATTGTCGTAGAATCTACACATAAGTGTTCCTGTTAAATTTTGTTTGAACATTTGTTTATTGAGTTTACAATTACCGTATTGAGTTATAGTAGATTCCTGTAATTTTCTTTAGAAGTAACATTTTGCTTTAAACAGCTTAGGGTGTTGCTAAGTGGTGAATTGCTATCTGTGTAGTTTGTCATTTCTTGACCAGCCAGCTTTTCCTCTAATAGAGCATTGGTGTAATAACTAATAGCAAGTATTTCTAATCAAAATACTGAGGTATAATGGTTTATCTTTAAGCCAGATGCCATTCCTGAGCACTGGATTGTGAGAGATCCATCTTTATATTAATTATTATCATTTTTGTTGCTTTGTCCTGTTTACTTTTAAACTATATTTAGTGTCTTAAAGACTGTAATAAGGCCAATCTGGACATACGGAGTTGAGCTTTGGGGGCTCCACTAAACCTTTGAATTCCTCTCGTATCCAATCATTGCAATACAAAATCCTTCATAAAATCCTCAATGCTCCTTATTTAGTCACAAATAAAATCATACATAAATCCTTCCATTACAAACTCTCTAACCACCCAAACCCAGTAGTTTATAACCTTGCTTCCTCTTCCATTCCTGACAATCCTATGAGGTGCCTGAAAAGAAGATGGCCACAAAACCTTACTTTAGATTTAGTATCTTATTTTATAAGCCTATACATTGTATGGCTTCAATACATAGGCTTGTGCTTCAGCCTCCAAGTACAGTAGTGTAAGGGTAAGAATCATTTCCATTGCTGCTGTTGGAGTAGTATTCATTAGGCACCCTTGTATTTATATTTTATTCAGAAATATTCTGGATTGGCCATCATAACATGGACCATTTGTCTAATAGTTGCTATTTATAGTCAATAAACATAATTTAGGTTTTAGCCTCCTGGTTTTGCCCACTACTTTTTTGCAAACCCTTTGGCCCTTAAGTGTTTAATTAGTTGTTTTTTTCCATATGGCTATGCAATTGTAGTTATTAATTGAGGATAAATTCCAGGTGATTCACCTCCTTACACAGCATTACCTGTATCCCATTTAGTTGGGTCCAAAAGCTCTGATCAAGCTCTCCAGGTTAAATCTCCAATCTAATTATCACGTTTTTCTTTGTTAAGTCACAGATATTTACCTTTTGTGGATTGATGTTCAGACCATTTTTTTTCCACCTATTCTTCATTGGTGTTAGGAGTAAATCTGAAAGTAAATCAGGATACCTTCCTTCCATCCTTTCCTTTAATCAGGGTAGAGCTATCATCTGTGTATCATTGTGTGTAGAAGTCTGCAGCATTGAAGGTTGATATCAGAGAGTCAACTACGAATTCACAGTAAGGGACACACCACCACCTTTGGACCTAATCCACAGTTCTCTATGTCCTAGTTCCAGTTAAAGGATCCTTTGTTCAAGCTTAAAAATGATCTATCAGGAAACTATTGGATCTATGTTTCTGTTCCTTAGTATGCTAACATGATATGGAGTTTTATTGAATGCGCTATCAGTGTCATTGAAAATTCTTATTATAATTTCCCTATGGCTCAGTGATTTTTTCAATCCTTGAGACGAAGGTATGTAGTGGAACCTCACAGGACTTGCCTGCTTGCTATGCAAATTAATTTAAAAGGATAGCACATGCTACCAATTATTCAACTCTAATGTCCGTATTGTTTCTAATGTTTTTATTAGAAAGGATGTAAAAAATATTGGCTCGATTGATTTTGGATCTTCATGAGATCCTTTTTCTGGTTTGGATATTGTGCACTCCTTGGTCGTCCTCCATTCAGTTGAAATGTACCCAAGTGCTACGCTGCCTACTGAGAGCTCTAGTTTATAGGTTCTAATGAGACTAGTAAGCCTTTCTGGTGGAAGCAGGAAAGGTGCCATCACTGACTTTTCTTGAGGTTATTTGAGTAGAGGCAATGAGTTGATTCCCTCTTCAATTTTATCAATGGTAATGATGGCATTGGCTTTGCTCCACTTAGGTACTATTGTGGCTTTTGACTGTGGGAAAGATTTTTTATTTCATCTTGTTAGTGTGTCAATTTATTAAATTAAACCCCTTTTCACTATTGTTAATTTAAAATGTTTGTTTAGATAGTATCAATACTCATTTTATGTTCTCATATATTTTAGCTACTGCGATTGTTTTGCTAATGGGGAGTTTTGTCATCAGTGCAACTGTACAACTTGTTTCAACAACTTGAGTCATGAAGAAGAGCGACAGCGTGCTATTAAATCTTGTTTGGAAAGAAATCCAACAGCATTTAGGCCGAAAATCGGTAAAACATATGTCGGCAGCGAAGAAAGGAGGCATAACAAAGGTTGTAATTGTAGGCGTTCTGGGTGCCTAAAAAATTATTGTGAATGTTATGAGGTAATGAGATTGATTTTATTGTTTTATTTTTATGTCTTCTAAGAAGAATATTATATGTCACTATATATCTAATGCTTCTAAAATATATATGTATATATGATTTTTTAAATATCATTAATGTTTATATTTAGAATCATGATTTCTTACAGCCAGAGTGTTGTAAGTTAGGGATACAGTTCCGATAAATAAATATAGAAAAAAAACAGGTTTATGTAAATTTTTCAGAAGTAATTAAATAATTAAGCTTTTAGACTTACAAAAATAATTGGTACCTTTAGCTGGATGACATTTTTATAGAGTGCAGAATTTCCAATCTTTTTTTTTTTTTCCATCATGTTGGTTCTTTTGAAACCTAATAGGAAAATCACTGTCTAGAAAAAGGGTAAATTTTCAATTCATATATGTTATATTTCAAAGAAACAGCACTAAAATATAATGAAATTGGATTTGGATTTGTTCTAAATACAATGAAAAATTTATTTTGTGAAATTCATTTTCTGTGTAAGCTCTATTAATTTGGTGATATAAATAATTGTTTCAAATTATTCCTAAGAACTAATTATAACATAATTACAAGTAATTTTATATTATTATTATTATTCAGATCAATATTTTAACTATGCAAAGGCAGGTGTACTCATCATTTCTTGAAAACTACATTTGGATTACTACAATTACAATTTTTTATAAATGATTAAATTATAAAATATGAAATAGATATGGTTACTTATGAGAGTTGCTATTTTTAGGCCAAAATTCCCTGTTCAAAAAATTGCAAATGTGTTGGATGTAAAAACACCGAAGGATTCATGAGGAGAGGTTTAGGAGATGATGATAAATTTGGTATCAGAGAAAAGGCTGATGCTGCGTCTTCGAGGAGCTCTTGTGATCCTCATATAACTGGCCATAGGTAAGTGTTTAGTCTCATTTATTTGTTCCATGATGGGTTTCAGGATTTTTTCAATCCGTGATTAATTAATTTACTGAGGTATTTGATCAAACATTTTGAGTTGAAAAGCTATAATATCAAAAAAGACCAGAATATTATTTTACAATTTTATTATTGCTAATAATATCATTATCAATACCAATTAATATATTAATAATAATTGCATTAGGTTGACAGAACTTTGTTAGTACTCAAAAATAAGTCAATTAGTTATTAAGAAGGAGATTTTCAGGGCTGCAGTGAAGAAGAAAAAATAGCTTTCGACTATTTATTTATAGCCAACTTTTTGTAATTCTTTATCAGGGATCAGGGCTTTTGTAATGGGTGGATATGTATAAGAGCACCACTTTCCATCGGTTCTACTGTATCCTTCACCCATTACAACAGCTCTGATGGAGAACTGGTATTTTTTTGTTCTTAACCACAGCCCCCGACCATCCCCTATATATGAACTTTATATCGTAATATATGTATAATTACATTGTATTAATAACTGAAATGTAAACAAGTGAGGCTCCTGAATAGGGTCAAAAATTTTAAACTGTAAATATTATTAGAAGAGAAACACCTAATGCAATAGAAGAATTACAAATCAATCTTTTACAGCTTTATATAACTTTAATGATAAAATAACACCACACAGCAAGCCAAGTATTTTAGGATTAGGTCCAACCTTTAGGTTTTGAGTTTGCCATAATGATCTACTTCATAAAATGCTTTATCTCACCTGGGCTGTTGAGTATATTATTCAAATAATGGGGGGAAAAAAGTCACCTAAAATGAATCATGACTTATGAATGCTGTGATTAAGTCCTGCAATAAGTTTACAAATTGTATTGATGTGTGTTAATTTTATTATTTGTTTTTCGGTAGTTGAAAGTTGAAGGGAGGTCAATTTGATTTTGCATTCTTGAGTTTTTTGAATTTCTATGAGCTAGTTGTAATAATAATAATAATAATAGTAATAATATTGGCATTAGTATTGACAAAAGCCTCTCCCATAGGGAGGAAATTATAGTAGTTGGCTATAGCTGAATAGAAGAAAGAAAAACATAGATAAATATACAAAAACATAAATGACTAAACAGAGTCTTCACAACCATACACTGAAAGGAAAATACAAAACTAAATATTCTTTATAACTTTTTCCACCTGGATTTGTCCCTCGCAACCAGCCACCAGTTTTTGCCTACACACAGTGTAGTTCATCCCTCCTCCTATGATGTGGTCACCCCTTTTCCTGCTGTCCTTGTCCTAGTTATACAGAGAAAAGATGGCTCTGCCACATTCTTAGCTGTTTGAGCTAAGAGGTTCAATTTTATATAAAAAGAAGTCTAACCAGAGAACCGGTTAGACTTTTAAATATGCTGTTTTTTGACTTATCAAGTTTTGAGTTAGTGTTTCATTATCTCTTCCTGACACAACAACCAATCTTGTTTTGTTTTTTTTCAGACAAGTATTGAACCTGATGTCACCGCAGCTTGTGGAAGCTACGTGCCAGTGCCTGGTTGCACAAGTTGAGGAGTGGTCCCGAGGAGGCAGTACTGACATCGATTTAGCCCAGGCCTTGGTAATAGAGGAGTTAGGCCGATGTCTTGCCCAGCTAATAGACTGTATAAATAAATCTCTAGCACAGATTCCACAGTCTGCCTCCTGAGTGTTAAAGGACAAGGTATGTGTACAAATCATGATATTTTATTTGAATGAATATTAATTACTGTTAACTTCCTCCAATCTGGCATTCAGTGTAGCCTGCTGGAGAATCTGGCATCCTTTGGTATAGCATAGTATTCAAAAAATTAATTATGCCTTGTTCAAGTTTGAGTTCTAAGGGAAGGAAAAGCATTGTGTCGGACAAAGCTTATATTATAGAGCTTGGTTTGTGTGAAGAGGAGAGAGGAGGTCAACGGTCAAATAAACATAAAGTCCTCATCTCGATCAACTTCGGGTGGCTTGAAATTAAACTTTTTATTAGACTTTGGTGTACATTTTTGTTTCATAATCAGGTATTTTACATTATTATATAATTTATATTTTACTTAAGCTGTATAAAGTATTAAAACAAAGCTATACTCTCATATATTGTTTAATTTATGTTTTTCCCAGTATTCATCCTGCAAAATAGTTCCTAATTTGGTTTGCCTTAAGTCACGGATATGCTGGATCTAGATTATAGGAAGTTCACTGTAATTGGTTATGAACTTGTTCTCTGTTGAACAAAATTGTCATTCAATGCCTCAATCCTAAATTTTTCAATTTAGAAAAAGAAATTTCTATACAACATTTTCCTTCATAGATTAGTCTTTCAATTGCTACTAATGACTACAAGTCATTTCATGTTGAAATTCCAGCAGTTTTGTGTGGAAAAGCTCTGAGAAGAGTAGATTCTGTGTTTTAAATGTGAAATTTTAATCAATTTTGATTTATTATGTACATAAAAAATAACTTTTTGTTGCAATACAAATATTCTTATAATATAAATAAGATTAAACCAATAATGACATCAAATATTGTAAAATATCTAAATCTTTTAGGAGTAAAATAGTTAAACTGTTGCTATCAAGATACAAATGAATTATTATTATTGAAATGTTATAATTGAGACATCTGGTTGTAAAACATGGTAACTGACAAAATTAAAACTTTTTCTATGTTAAAATGTTTGTGAATGACATAATTATAAGTCATTAACAAACATTTATACTAACATGTTTTACGTTTAACTAGCAGTCACTTACCTTAATTTAGTATCAAAATTATTCTCTTGAGAAAAAATATTTCCTAAAGATTCTTACAATTTTTGAAATAAGCCTTTAAAATGCTGTTGATGCTGAAAAGTTCAATTCATAAAATATTTTGTAAATTGTCATAAATTATTAATATCAAAATAAATTATAAAATAGAATGTGCAATCACAGAAGGAGTTATAAAATTTAATGTATGGACCAAATAAGCACTAATGATCTTAAATTATCTCATATTATTGATGTCCTAATTATAAAACGCTTTCATTTAAATTCAGTAATTTTTCTTTAAGTTTCGTTTTAATTGAATTTTTTAAAATTTTGTTTCAGCACTTTAACAGATGACATCACCATTTTAAACTTTAACGGGAAGTTCCAGACTTTCCTGCTGTACAATAAATCAACGAGAAGCCTAAACTTAGAGTTAAATGTGATCTTGCATTAACTCATTATTATGAAATAATTTTTTAAACATTTTAAAAAAAATTTACGAAAATTTATTAATTCGGAAGATTTTAAATTTTTATTAGCCCCATTAAGGGAATCACCGATTGTAATTTGTAAATTTATTATTGTAGATTTGAAAAAAGAAAAAAAATATTGTTGGTGTAAATTAAGTAACATTTTATCACTCAAATTAAATGAAACTTGGAATATTTTAAAATTTGCATATAAATTGCTTTTATTTTCTTTAAAACCATTATTAGAATGTTGTTTTTAATGTAAATATTCTAGTTAGAGATATAAATTGAGTAATCCTGCCATATCAGCATGATATTGAAATTATTTTCTTTTATTTGTTATATTTGTAATTTATAATAGTTTGTATTATCGACTCTTTAAGCCATTGTTGTTTTTATTCTGATTGCCTCTGATATAAGTCGCTATATTAATAATTGAAATTTATATGAAATATAAGTTTTTAATTTCAATATTAATCACAGTCGGAGCATTTGAAATTTGTAGGCTTTGTTGTTATAATAAAAGTGATCAATTATTCTGTCGAGATCTCAGAAAAGTTCTTATGTATATGTATAAGTGTGTATATGTTATTAACCATGGGTTACCACTAATTTACAATTTAGTCATTTTCAGTATTTATTTTGTTTTTGCCATCGAAGTTACTGTTGTAAGATTGATTGTGTATTATTATTTTTTAAAATTCTGCTATTAGTGTTTGCTTATCATTAAAACAGAGTCAACTAGATCGAGTTGTGATGATATGCAGTCCCTATTATGACAGGAATGTTTAAAATTGAAGAATGTGAAAAAAATACAAAATCTTTTGGTCCAAAACACATCATTACTTTTTAACCTGCTCAGTACTCAGTTGTGTTTGCTATCTATTAGTACATGTTCATCCAAAATTCATGCATCACTCTCGCCTGCCCTTAAACCGACATTAATTTTGTTTTCTCTCATGGTGTGTGCCACATTTTACATGCTAAATATTAAAATAAATGTTCACTACTTGTAGGCATAAAGTAATTCTCATTCTATTGTTGTTTTAATTCAAAAATAGATTTCTTGTAGTTTCACCACTATGAACTGTTCTTAACTGGTGATATGTTAGTTTTACATACACAAGTCAACCAATAGCAGTTATTATTAATTTCTTAGGATTTAAGTATACAAATGAAACGATGAAAATCATTAGATTTACTATGGATTGATATATTTTGATTTCTTTATACACATTTTTCAGATTGAATCTTTAATTTTGTGTTTTATCGCCATATTTCTTCATTGTGTACATTCGGACATCTCCCTTTTAATATAATTTTTTGTTTTGGCAAGCTTAGTATAAAGCAAATAGATTCAGAAACTTCCAGTTTTTATGTGATTGACATAAGTTTTGGTTTGGTCCCTGCATGAATCCAGATTGATCTCTGAATTTTATAACAGTAATCAATAAAAAATGTTGCAATAATTATGCCTGGTTCTGAAATGGTAAAAAAAAAAATAATAATAATGTATTTTGTATAAAAACTTGAATAAGTTATAGTTTATTAAATGATTCACTTCCATGGCAAAAGTTAAATTTTTTTCTTTTATTTTTATAGTGTACATTTAATCATAACCATTATAATTGTATTTAAGCTCAATTATGTAAATACACTACTATTTAACTATGTTGAACTGATCCTAGTTTAATGTTAGTAGTCAAATTTTAGACTTTTATAAATTGTATAGCGTACATGATTGTTTTCTTTTAAATTTATTTTATTTATGTCGTATGCTGTTGGTTTGTATAAGAGAGAAAAAAAGGAAAAAAAAAAGTATAAATTTTAAAGAACCTGCTGTGATTATTTTATGCATAGTCTTTAATGCTTTTAATTAAAAGTTTATAATAAGGTATAATTTATCATATGATTTATAATATTGATTTAGGCAATTTTCCCGATTGTTATTGGTCAAATTGCCTTCTAATTAAATTTAGTTGTCGATTATTTAATTTGAAAATCACTATGTATTCAAATTGATTTGGATCTATATTTATTTTGTTGTAATATATGTATTTAATTCAATTAAAAATAGTAATAGTCAAAAGCTGTTTTTTATAGAGTGCTATTTTAATATCAAATTCTCTTTTTCAAATAAAAGTATCTTAACTAGCATTTTTGTATAAAGTATAAGTTAATTTTATTTTATTTTTAGTAAATGTGAAAATTTAAAAAAAAAAGATTATTGAATGATCTTTGACATATATTTATTTGAATAAATGGAAAAGCGACTCATTTACTTCTAGAGTTGCTTTTCGATAACTGTATGTGTTTATGTTTTGCTAACAACTCCTTTCCTTTTGTTTAGATTATGAAACTAAAAATATGGAATAAATTAACAGTTGGTGAAAAACCCAAATGTTCTGAAAATGTATCCGGTATGTATGTAATCCATCCGGTGTTCACAATACGTAGTCCAGGAGTCCGAGCAGGAAAATGTTGCTTATGCCATTTATTTCTGCCACTTATATCCTTGAAGATCAGCTGAAGAATACATGGCCAATTGGATGTTTAAAATTTCACTCAACATTTTCTTTCCAAGTAGCATTTTTTTAATATAGTTTGACTATAATATCGTGGAAAATACTACTCCTGCGAATATAATTATTAAAGCTACTTTATGGTGAATTTAACTTGCTTCAATTTTAGTACTCCTATGTAATCTGTATGCCTAATGGGTTCCTTAAATATAGTTTTTCATAATCAAATTTTTATTTTCCAAATACTATAAACTCAACATGTGAATTTATTTTGGCTAATATAATGAAAACTGCTCCTCCTATGAAGAAGTTATCTTAAATAGTTACACTTGAAGAAGTTTGTCGGTGGGTGCGGTCAGCAAAGAACGACATAAATAAACAAAACCATATTTATTTATTTTATGCCGACGTTTCGACCTGAGTTTCAGGTCTTCATCAGGGGTTGTGTCATAGAGGAGAGAAAGATTAGTACTCGTGAGTACCTAAACCATCCCCCTACAATTTATTATAATCGTACTTATATATAATTCTCTCGTATAGATCCATTTTTCAAGTTTCAGGGGCGATGAATTTTGACTAATGATGTATCAAAAAAAAATTTCAGCTATGATATTAATACTTATTGTGCCCTGTATTTTAAAGCCCAAAACAACCATTTTTGAGGTAGGGAATATAATGCACGAGTTCTCTCCCAGGTAAACTAGTATTTTTACATTTCACTAGTTTATCTCCACTGATTATTAAGTTAATAAGAATATAAGTGGTGTACAATTATTCATTTATTGTAAATAATAGCTAACTAAAACATGTTAAATAAATAAGATTAAAAAATTATGCATCATTTCCACTCTGATCAATAAAACAAACAGTACAGGAAGTTCAATGCAAGAAATCCATTTCATCCAATATACATCTGCAAATTAACTGGTAAAAGCTTAACTTTTTAAGTCTATGTTAATTATAATTTCTTTATAACAAAATTAGTTTACAACTTGGAATTTAATTCTTCTGTTATTTGAAGTTTTTTAATAAACATATTTTCATAATAACACAACACAGAATCATAGAAAATTAATTATTATTGTTAAAGAGAAATAACAATATTTTATTGTATTTTTACATTTTATTTTCACAGCCTATCAAGTTAATAAGAATATAAAGGATGTACACTTATTTATTCATAGTAAATAATAGCTTATTAAGAACATGCTTAAATAAATACAATCGAAAAAACATCCATAAAACGACAATTTTGAATGCTACAGTAATAGTTCAACTAACTGTTCAAAGATAGCAGCACACGTCAAGAAAGGTAAAAATAATAGTTTCACCTAGCGCCGCTAGAGGTCAGCACCATCCAAACAGCCGTTAGATTAGCCAAAATCTAGTCTAGAAATTTTTATATTATTAGTTCGATAAACTGCCAAAAGATAGCAGCACAAATCAAGAAAGGTAAAAATTGTAGTTCTTATAATATCCGCAAGAGGCCAGCACCATCCAGACAGTGTTCCTGACGTAGTATTTCACTTCGAAAAATTGTATTTCGTAGCAGGAGATTAGGAGTTAACAGGAGCTCAACTATTCGATATCGCTATTGGATTGACATTTGAGCTCCTGTAAGTTTCTACTCTCCTGTTATGAAATAAAAAAATTCGGCTGGATTTAGACTTCGGAAATGGCTGCTTGGATGGTGCTGGCCTCTTGCGGATATTATAAGAACTACAATTTTTACCTTTCTTGATTTGTGCTGCTATCTTTTGGCAGTTTATCGAACTAATAATATAAAAATTTCTAGACTAGATTTTGGCTAATCTAACGGCTGTTTGGATGGTGCTGACCTCTAGCGGCGCTAGGTGAAACTATTATTTTACCTTTCTTGACGTGTGCTGCTATCTTTGAACAGTTAGTTGAACTATTACTGTAGCATTCAAAATTGTCGTTTTATGGATGTTTTTTCGATTGTATTTATTTAAGCATGTTCTTAATAAGCTATTATTTACTATGAATAAATAAGTGTACATCCTTTATATTCTTATTAACTTGATAGGCTGTGAAAATAAAATGTAAAAATACAATAAAATATTGTTATTTCTCTTTAACAATAATAATTAATTTTCTATGATTCTCTGTTGTGTTATTATGAAAATATGTTTATTAAAAAACTTCAAATAACAGAAGAATTAAATTCCAAGTTGTAAACTAATTTTGTTATAAAGAAATTATAATTAACATAGACTTAAAAAGTTAAGCTTTTACCAGTTAATTTGCAGATGTATATTGGATGAAATGGATTTCTTGCATTGAACTTCCTGTACTGTTTGTTTTATTGATCAGAGTGGAAATGATGCATAATTTTTTAATCTTATTTATTTAACATGTTTTAGTTAGCTATTATTTACAATAAATGAATAATTGTACACCACTTATATTCTTATTAACTTAATAATCAGTGGAGATAAACTAGTGAAATGTAAAAATACTAGTTTACCTGGGAGAGAACTCGTGCATTATATTCCCTACCTCAAAAATGGTTGTTTTGGGCTTTAAAATACAGGGCACAATAAGTATTAATATCATAGCTGAAATTTTTTTTTGATACATCATTAGTCAAAATTCATCGCCCCTGAAACTTGAAAAATGGATCTATACGAGAGAATTATATATAAGTACGATTATAATAAATTGTAGGGGGATGGTTTAGGTGGCGGTCAAGAAAGTTACAAAAATAGAAGAAAACTATTTATTAGTAACCAAAGTTCCACCTTACTTTGCGGGTCTGAATGAGAACAAGATACAAATATTCTGTGATAAAACTATTAGAATATAAATTGAAAGATTGTAAAAAATCATATAAAAATGAGATACATATTGAATTAAAGGAATATAAATATAAATGAACAAAATAATAAAAATTAACAAGTGATCTAATGGGTGATAGAATTTCAAATATAAAACTAAAGTAATGAATAGTGAAATAATACTTAATAGAAGTAGTAACAAATATTGTAAAATTAAAAGATAGATTGGTGAAGGAAATGAGGTATAATTATCATACCTTATTTGTAATTGCATCATGTCATTTGAACCATTATTGTCAACTTCTCTTGATTTGTGCTGCTCTCTTTAGACACTATACACTATTTTTTTTTTTAATTTCAAATATTTTTTTATTTGTATTACCTTCATACTCTTTTAATCTTTTTATTGTATGTTTCATACTATTCAGCTTTACATTCTTTGTCTTAATTTGAAATTAAATATTATCTTTTTTATATTAACTATTTTTTATTTTGGGTAATAAACATGAAATGTTGAAAAACTTGACTTAAATGAATTGAGGCACTCGGTCATATAACATTGGGTTTGATGTAGATTGTGAATTGAAGTATTTGGCTTCTCTAGATCTTTTAAGACTGTGATATCAATCACAGGAATTTGTACTTTTAAGGAATCATGTTGAAATTAAAGTGATTTCAGGTTTAAAGTAAAACATTGCAATAAAAAACATATTGTTTTATATTCATATTTTCAATTACCATGTTCTATGACAGAGAACCTCAATTGAGATTATATAACCTGTCTACCTATTAAACACCACAAGCACATAAATAAGAATGAGAAGTTTATAAGACCCAAGTGTACATGAATAACACTTCTAGCCTTATTGTCCAACTCGATACAAAACTTAGTTTGAATCAACAATTCTAGACTAAAAATATCAAAGGATTCCACTAACTTATGATGACTTCAATAAAAAACAAAGTAAAAATGATTTTAGTTGTGATTTTCACTTTTCTGAATTTAAAGAAACTTTATGAACTGAAGATTGTTGAAATCTTGAGGTTGAACATAGTGTAATTTCAATACTTTTCTCTATGTCTATTATAAATTAAGAAAATTAAAAATATTATGTATAGTACAAGATTGCATAAATGCTAATCAATACTGATCAGCATTTATCCAAGGATCTGAAATAGCATCTCACATGGCAATATCGAAGCAACTTCAGAGGGAGTTCTTCAAATGATGTAATTATATTAAAAATAAAAATAATTTAAAATAAAAATGAATAAGTAAAATAAAAAACAAACTTTAATGATAAATGTTATTTTACTAACAATCAATATATATATATTTACACTTCTTAACATTATCCATAAGAATTATTTATACATTAATCAGATGTTACTGTGTTGATAGATTTCAGTTTCAGCTAAATTTAACTATTTTGTTTTTTCTTGGGTTAGCTGGTGCTTTAGCTACGGGAACATTAGATTGGTCATCTAAGGTTTCAATATCTTGGTTAATCAGCCCAACAGACACTTTGTTAGATTTCGCTTGCAGAGTAGGACATTCCCTTCTGAAGTGAGTGACATCTCCACAAAGCCTGCAGCCTCCTCCAGAAGGGTATACACCCCTTGGATTATCAGGGCACTGCTTGGAAATGTGGCCCTCCTGTTTACAAACAAAACAAGTTGCGAATTTATAGGAATTACCAGTATTCACTTTGCACTGATAGTGAGTATGTTCTGTAGAACCACATTTATAACAGATACCACTTCCTACTACTTGGGCACCATTATCTTCAAGCATGGGGCAAGACGAAAGAGTATGACCTCCTTTACGACAGTGGTAACAAACTTTCTTTTTTAGTCTGGCCAAAGACTTTTCTGCATTTCGTCTCTCCTTCTTAATTACAGCTCGCACTTCTTGATTTGATACACCTCGTTTTAATAAATCTTTTTCTAATTCTTTGATTCTTTCAGCATCTTCTTTTTTAATGTAGAATCCATCAAGTCGAGTAACCCAAATTTCCAGACCGTTTATTTCTAATTTAACATCCCCTTTATCTAGTTTCCGACGTTTGTAAGGTGACTCTTCTTTATTCTGCTTCTGCCAAGTAATGGTGTTATTTTTTTTCATAGCTTTCTTATTCTTTTTATAACTACCATCATCAATGGCCAGTTTACCTCCAGATAATTCTTCCTTTTCATTTGTATCTGTAGCTTGATTACTTTCTTCAGCTTTATTGGAGATGGGTGATTGGCTTTCACTGAATTCTGATTGGTTTATATCTTGTGATCCTGAAAATTTTCTTTTGTTCTTTTTCTTCTTAATAGTACGGATACTTTCAACAGGGACAGATTTGTTTTTAGAATCATCATTACAATAATCGGATGAATCATTAAACTTTTCTACTTTTAAAGAAGTAGTAGATCCATTTTTTACAGATAATTCTTCTGTTTTTATTGGAGAAAATTCTTCAACTTCAAAAGTTGATTTATTATTAGATAACTTTAGTTTAGACTTGATATTTTTCAAGTCAGACTTCATACTGTCATTTGCTGAATTAAGGTTTTCACAAGATAATTTGGGCTTCTTTTTCTCTTTTTTATTTAAAGAATTTGAAACAGGTTCACTTTCTTCAGATTTGTGTTTTCCTAATTTCTTGGAAGGTGTAGTCTGACTTTTATTAACACTTTTTCTGGATTTAGTCTTCGGTTTTTCTTCTTCGAATTCGCACCATACACTGTTCTTGTTTTCTTCAATTTTCTTTTCTGAATCGATAACATTTTTCCAATCAGTTTCATTTTCCTGAGTTTCTTCTGTGTTTTGTTCATTATCTGTAACTTGTTGCTTCAATACGAACCATGGAGTACTATCTTCGGGAACTCTTTGATTAGATGCTTTAGAACCAGACGCTCTAGCAAACCTAGTCATCGCGACTGAATTAATATATATTAGCCAATTTAACAAAAATAACCAACTACTTCAAGGATATTAATCAAACACACGTGCTAATAGTGAAGGACATGACTGAGCAGGTTACAAACACGTGGTATCGATTCCTGGCCTTAACATAGAAGTACAAAGCCCTATTTACAAAGATGTTTAGGAGATGAGGGTGAAACAATCGGGGTCTGAACAGCGTATTTAGTATTTGGCTTAATAGGGTCACTTACAGTTAGCTTTTCTCCTCATATTTGCCATTTAATAATGCATTTTTATTGTTTATCAAATAAGCTTTTTGTAGACCAGAAAACCATAAATCTGATAAAACTGACTCTGACAGATATAAAATCTGAAGTGAAATTTCAGGGTCTTATGAGCAATCCTTTTCAGATAAAAACAGGCTAAGACAAGACAATGGCTTGTCTCCAATACTTTTCAACATAGTCCTGGATAAAATCATGTCGGAATTCTGGAAAAAAAATAACTCGGGAGCCATAATAGGGAACAAAAATAATCATGTAAAAGTGAGTTGTTTGGTATTTGCCGACGATCTCGCACTGTTGGCAGAATCAGAGGAAGAGGCTATTAGTCAAATAAATACTCTACAAATAATAGCAGAAAAAGCAGGCCTACAAATATCATATGAAAAAACAGAGCTCATGACTACTGAAATAAATTTCAGGAAAAAAGTAGTTAACACTGATGGAAGAATAAAAGTGACCTGATATTTTAAGTACTTGGGAGAAATAATATGTCACAACGATTCTGAGAAAGAGAGGATCCGCGAGAAAACCACCAAATTAGAAAATTTAAGCTTTCTAACAGCTAAAATTTACAATAAGAAGAACCTCTCTTCCAATGAAAAGTTAAGTCATTACAGCGTTGTGATAAGGCCTGTGATTTTATACAGGGTGGAGACCACATGCTTGCCTAACTTGGAAAAGCTGCTAAAAATAGAAAGGAGGATCTTAAGAAAAATCTATGGGCCTAGTAAAACACAAGAAGGTTACAGGTTAAGATCTAAGGAAAAGATATACAGAAACATCAAAGACCTGAAGACCGAGATGAAAATCAGAAGGCTGATGTTCTAGAAGGACATGAAGAGGATGAAGGAGAAAATATTGAATAAGAAGATCTTTAAAAAAAATTTTAGCTACAAAAACATGGCAGGATACACGAAGCAAATAAGAGAGGAATTAAAGAGACTTAAAATTTCAAATTACCGACTGTCTGGATAGAGACACATATAGGAAAAATCTCACCAATATTGGAAGAGGAAAAAAAATGGTTACGAAGTGGTCCGAAAAAAGAAAAGAAAGGCAGTCGAGGATCATGAAACTGTGATGGGAAGATAAAAAATCAAGACTCCCAAAGAAGCCTAACAAATGATATTCGTGTGGTCCTTACTGGCCGCTATGTGATATATATATATAAAAAAAAGAAGCTTTTTGTAGTGATTTCTCAATTGCGCTTTTGAAAGCGATAGCCACAGATTTAGATGAGAAAAAATTAATAACCGATCTGTTTGTCCCATGAAAAAAAAACAATCGTAAGAGGATTCGCCACCTAAAAAAAAGCTGAAAGCTGTTCATAATGAGTAATTTTGGAGAGATTGTAGTTCATAAATACCATCATATTTTCATGGTGTTATTGTATTCGTTTCTGTTTTTTTTAGATTGTTTTTCAACTTTAAAAAAAGTTAGTTATTGATTTTGTAGGTTTTTCTTTTAAAGTAAAAAGATGATAACATTAAAACGAATCTATCACATTCTCATAAAAAAAAAAAAAAAAAAAAAAAAATATCTCAATGCTGATCTAGGAATGGATGTTCTTGAGCTGTTGATGCAAAGTTCACCACATCTTGATATGAAACAAGCAGAATTGATTAAATTTCAACTAGTGAAATTTCACAATCATATGATAGTATTTCGAAATGTGAATGTTTTTTTAATTACCTCTAATAATTTCAAAATAAAGCAGGAACAAAGGTGTGACCAAAGGTTGGGTGAAAATAATTCATCAGGAATGTTAGTGGAGTGTTCTGGGCAACATCCTTCACTGAAGGTGCCTGATAAAGTTTGCTTGTGAGTGGAGCTATCATTCCACTTGTAGCTTTAGGTTAAACTGAGGTTTCAAGTGACAAATATCTGTGGTGCAAACCTAGTAGGAGAGCAAAACCCAGTTTCATGATCATAGTAGGTGCTACAGCTTTCACTATCACTATTACTTTCACCCTCACCTTGGAAACTTCACTTAAAAAAGAAGTTGTCATAGACCAAGACATTTTTTTATTCAAAAAATGGTGTGCCACAAAAATAATTTATCAGGAATTTTACTTATTCTTTGTTTAAAAATATTCAATTATAGATAGTAATATTGGAAGATTAGAAGATAGTACTGGTGGCAGCTAATAAAGGTACAAAATAGTAGAAAAACTATTTGATGTTAACCAACGTTTCGCCCCACTTCGCAAGGCTTCATCAGGGCTAAATGAAAATAAGATACAAACATTGTAATAAGTGACTGGACATTAAAATAAATATGCAGAGAACGTAAGAAAATATGAAAAAAAAAAAAAGAAAAAGAAAACTAATAATAACAGAGGCATCAATAGAGGTGGATAGGAAACTAATTACTAATAAATAAATTCAGGTGTGATAGAATTGTAAATAAAGAACTAGAGTAATAAATTGTAGAACAATACTTATTGGAAATAGTTATAAATACGGTAAAAAGGTAGGGGTAAATAGTAAACAGATAGGTGAAGTAAATGTGGCAAAGGTAAGGGACAGTAACAGATAAAAGGAAATATTAAGAATATTGATAAAGCAGTAATTGTTAAATAGTAATATTATTTTGTTCCTTCATTGACCGCTACCCGGACTATCTTCCTACAATAGATAGTGATGGATAATAATAACTGCAAAAGATGAAGTTTAGGGACATTTATTTTGGTGCATCCTTTCACATTTGCATCTTATCATCTTAAAAATTTCCCATTTTTTTTTGGCTTTCTGGGAACCAGTATGCACAACAAAATAGATCTCAAACCATTTTTTTTAAGTGTCCAAATCTCTATTTGTTAGAGCTGTGGGTAACATCTTAGTTGCTGACCTTAGATGGAATGATGAGTGTTTCCAAAAGCAAATAAATATGAAAAGTGCAGTGTCTTAACCAATCTTAATTTCGAACGGCAATATACAAGAACTTTTATCATTGACTGAGTCATTAAACAAGCAAATTACTAAGAGAAGTTAGAAGTTATAATTTATGTACACAAACAAATTCAACCAACAATTAAATCATTGGCTGTCATAATAAGAAAAACAAGTAATGAAAACCTGGAAAGAAACCAGATAAAATAAATAAAAAAATAAAATCACCCTTATGTTATTTTTCAACAAAATAAATTTAAAAAAAAAATTATCTCAATATCAAAGTGTTCAGAGAACAAGAAAAAATTGATTAGAGCTTCAGTTTAGTAAATGAAAAATAAAGGATTAAAAATGATTAAAGTTTTTAATAATTTTTTTATGATATTTTCAAAAATAAATAATTAAGTACATACCGATTAATTTTTATTAACACAAATTTTTCATAAGACTCAATAAATTTTATAATTTAATAAGATTATGAAAAAAATGTAGCAAGAAAAATAGATTTACTTTCAGTTTTTCTTAAAAATAAAAATAAAAATAAATTAAAAATTATATAACTCAAAGTTTGAATTTGAGGATCATAATTCTTGCAAGAATTTAGCAGATTATGAGTATTGATATTTTCTTAGAGAAATTTGTTATTTAGAAAAAAAAATATTGGTATTTGAAAAACTGTATTTCAGAAAATATTGAACATGAGTTCTATTATGGTTCAATTTGAAGATTTCTAAATCCGCCATCTAACGATTATGTTCTTAAGAATAGTAGTTTTCATGATAGTTAACAAAATAAATTCACAATGTTTTGTTCCTCCTTATTTGGAAAAAAAAAAAATTGGTGTTTGAAAAACAGAATCTCAGAAAATATGCACATGCTTAAGCATAAGTAGTAGATGGAATGTAATTTAATCTATATTGAACTAACTAGGTACCAACCTGCACAATCCCTGAAAATCTTATGAGAATCAGATTACTGTTTCCATCGATAATGCTCATACACAAATTTAACTACAGGAATAGACACAAACCAAATTTGTTCTCTGATGTCTAAAAGTTAAATGTGAGTGAAAATTGCCATTAATTGTGGAGAAATATTATCTCTATCATTCCTACTGGGACAATCTGTCCCAATGGGAACTTTGGATTGTCTTCAGGGTTAAGTAACTGCGGATAATGGGATTGCTTCCTCTTGCCACTGAAACACCTTTCCTCTATCACATTGGGATGCCTTTCTCTTATTACTGAGACAAAAACCCATTTTCCCACTCAAAAAAATAAATTGTAAACTCGTATTTTCCATCCTTAAGGCCTCATTAAGAGATTTCAAGGCTAATTCCTTTATTTTCTCAATTTTTTCATAATTAGTAGTCAGAGGATTAATGATTATAATTTTATATTGTTTCATTAATTAATCAAAACAATTTCTCCAATAAAAAGTTATTCACTTCATAAAAACTTTGATATAAAAATATATAAGATAATAATATATATTTCTAGAAGGAATTCTGCATCATATTACCAATTTTAACATGCGGGGCTTACAAGAACAGTCTTAGGTCTAGAACCAGCCAGCCCAGGTCAACATAGCTGTTGTTCACCTTGAAGTGATGAAAGGCTAAGGAGCGAATCTTAGGCCACTTCAACAATCATATCTCAGAAATACCACTTTTGCAGAGCTCCAAAGCATAGTCAGATCTTGTTCCCAGCAAGATGCAGAATGTAAATATTGCGAGAAAAAAAAGCAAATATTGAGGCATTAAAAATATGAACCCTTTGTTGAAGGGAA
The DNA here is from genome assembly GCF_000696795.3 of Halyomorpha halys. Lineage (NCBI taxonomy): Eukaryota > Metazoa > Arthropoda > Insecta > Hemiptera > Pentatomidae > Halyomorpha > Halyomorpha halys. The sequence goes on from NW_027111420.1 coordinate 1,088,497, forward strand.
TCCCCAGGATGCCTGACAGGAGAGAGGCAACAGTATCTAACAGAGTTCTAGCACCTCTAGGTTCAGCCTTGAAAGCACCAAAGGAGGAAGATACTGCAAATATGGACCTGAAACAAAGGTGTTACCAAGCCCTAGGCGTGCGCTGGATACTACTTCTACGATCAGTAACCCACTGGAAGTGAGCCAGGTGGGGATCGAAGAAAATGAACAAAACCCAGAAGAGATGAGTCAACTACTAAAGTCCCTAAGAAGGAGCTCATGAATTCAGAAAGCTCCTTGATACCTAAAGGACTACTACTTAAAGCATATTTATTTATTTTATTTTGAAGAAGGGGAAATGAATGAAATACTAATATTTATAAACTACCAATATTCATGTATCAGTAGTTATTATATTTATTAACATGTTTTATTCATTTTAATATAGCCTTGTTTATGGTATTCCTTATTTAATTATATCACATCCCCACTCCTGACTTGGGACCCTCCAGAAATATGATTGTAGTCTCTTATGAGAACATTGAAGATAGAGGAAAAATTATCCCCATCAAGAAATAACAAAAAAAAAAAAAATCTTTTCTTAGTTTAAGCTCCTCCTTAATTTTAGCCATTTATTGGCAAAATTAATTGATATACTTGATATACTAACACTAAGTAAAATCTATTACTATCTTATAATACATCTCATTAAAGGCATAGGATTTTCCATTTCACCGATGTTTATCTTTTGTTAATTCTTAGGTTTGTAATGTATTAGAAAACTATTTTGTAATGAGAAATATATAGAGAATTAAAAGGATATTTTAAATGATTTCATTTTGATATCATTTTCACAGTTTTATTACAAAAAAATAACATACAATAGAGATATTTTCATTAATATATATAATTATAAATCCTAATTGTAATTACAGTGCAAGAGTTTATTAAACGTTTATTAGAAACGAGTCCGTATAAAGGACAAATTTATGTCATTTTGGAGTTATCCTTACAATTTTACAGCAAATATATGCCTACTTTTCATTAACCTAAAGAAAGTTAAGGAATATTTATAATAGGAAGCCATTTAAAAGTTGATTCATACACATAGGCATGTATATCGATATCGTAGACAGAACATAGCCTAGCTATCTATGAACTCATCCCACTACAGTTGGGAAAAATATATTTGTTTTCTTACCTATGTAAATATAAACAGGCTTAGATAAAGTATAAATAATTTCAAAGATGGACCCATCATCAACATCACATGTATAGTTTTGATAAGTGAAGCGAAACTATTTTTCCCTTGGATATTTTACAAATTGTTACACTGTATGGAACAATAAATAATACAATTTCTGTAACATAAGATCTGAATAGCAAAGAATTTTTTTTTTTAGACACACATGTATATATATATGTATATTCATATATTAAAGGCACTCATATTTTTATATATTTCAGATTCAAAAAGAAAATGATAAACATTTAATTAGATTTAGTAAGATTTTTTTTTTTTAAATACTGACATTTAAGTAATATGAAAAGAATATATAGTACATAAATCTAAATATATTACAATCAGAAAATAAATTAACAAAACATTTACTTATGTTCCACATGACAGGAATCCAAAATCTTTAGAATGCAAATTGATTGTCAATTCAGTTAATTTAATATAATTTTAATTGATAAGAATAAACAAAGAACTCATTCTAGCATGATAATGGTAATACTTCAGAATACCAAAGTGAGTGATACACCCATCTCTCCTCCCTGTCAATGAAGGGAAGAAAACAATTGCTTTGACTTAATTTTTTTAAATACAAGTCAAGGTTACAAGCTGTAGCATTATGAGTGAGTTTCGCTACCTTGGTGGGGAGCTAGAGAAGAGAAAGGTTTTGATACCTGACACCTACTATTATAAAAAAAAAAATGAATTCTATAACAAACCAGATCAGTAGTTCAAATAAATTGTTTTGGTCCGTTGTGGGCCAGATACCACAGCAGGTATTATGGAGTATTACTGTGATTTTAATTTAGACAAAGAACCTCACAAACAGAGCATGAAGCCAATTTTTCGCTCAAGCTAAATTTAGTACAGTAATTGATTTAACTGAAATATTAAAATTACTCTAAAATACGAGCAGGTGTTAAAAAAAAATATTACAATAAATAATTGGTATTTTGCTATAAAAGGGTACAGTCAAAAAATGTAAGTTTGAGCTGCTTTATGTAATTATAAAAAAGTGCTTTTAAAGAAAAAGCCCCTCATATGATCGGCACAACTCTGTGCCAACATGAAAAGAAGAATACACAAATAAGAACATGAGAAGATATAAGGTTATTTAACAAAGTAAAATAAATTTGAATTAAGGAACTTGAGTATTTTTAATTGGTTGTATTTTTAATTGTGGCCAAAACTGTGGAAAATCGACAATAACTATTTTATTGAAAACTACAGAAGTTTATTTTGGTACAAAATAATATTTCTAAGGTTCTACTGATTAAATCAATATATAAACCCTTTGAGCCTGTAAATGGGTCCTTTTTACTAAGCTTTTAATATGAAAAAAAAAATTAAACCAAAACATTTTTTAAAGTACAAACAAATTTAACAACAACCCATTTTCATTACATTATGATTGTGTATTTTCTGTCAATCTATTTATTCTTGTTATTAAACAAAGTTGTACTAAACTCAACTGAATTAAAATTTATCACACTAAGAAACACAAAAGACAATATTGACTATAGATCAAATTCTTTTATTTATGTGGAGATAGCGAGAGAAGAAATATTAAAAAATAAGGTAGCAGCATCCTAGTCTACTCAACATGTATTTTTCCACTTAAATAAACATGTCATAATTGGCCTTTAGTAGGATTCAAACTGTTTCAAGTACACTTTTTAAAACCTATCATTGTTACATAAATACATATTTTTATAATTGCTACTGTATGACTAGAATGTAAAATAAAGTACAATACAAAAGAAGAGATTTTTAGTTTCTCATATATATACAAAATATTGCATTTCTAACATTACTACTTTGGTGTTCTCAATTTTTATTTTTAACATAATTTTAAGGTTATAATTAGTTATATAACACTAAATATACAAAATTACAATATAAAATATAAATATCTTATGGCTTAATAAAATAAAAGTTTAAAAACATAGATGTTCTTTCTATGTCAACGACCACAGCTATTAAAAAAAATATTTAAATATACAAAATTACAATAAAAAATATAAATATCTTATGGCTTAATAAAATAAAAGTTTAAAAACATAGATGTTCTTTTGTGTTTGATATTATTTATAAATTAATAAAATAAATTAACATATTTTGATATGTTGATGTTATTTATAAATTTAAAAAATAAAACAATAAAAACATTGTCTAATTGAAATAAGTGGTTTTTCATGTTAACTTATAAAGTTTGCTAAATTGAAAAATGTTAATTTTTTTGTTAGAACTTTGTTTAATAAATATACTAAATATTTCTAATACAATTTAAAAAAAAACTTTAAACTTTCGTTATGTTTAAAAAATTGTTTGTTTTGTTTTTAAGCGTTCTATCATTCTCATAGTCCCTTGGTCAAGAACGGACCCTTTGTTCTTCTAAAATAGGCAATGAACCATTTTCGATGATGTATATAGTCGGTGAAGGAAATATATGAAGGAAAGTAAATGATTAAGAAAAAAAAATCTTCTATAGTCGCTTTAAAATAAAAACAGAGAAATATATGTTTTTTTACAATTTTATTTTTTAATACTAACTGAAGCGCATTATATAAAAATCCATAGAGTCATAAAAAAAAAAAAATAAGACAAGGCAAAAACAAAGCATGATAATATTGCTTAAGCCAAATGGTTTCCTTGAAAATAATAATAATAATAATAAATAAATAAAAATTATTTATAACAATTTCTTTTGAT
>NW_027111420.1:1092474-1095316 GCF_000696795.3 Halyomorpha halys
AACAAATATACACGTTGAATACCATTGTTTGCTAAAATATCAGTAAAATATTTTTTTTTAATTTTTAACATATTTAATAAACATTCAGCAACAACATAAATTATAGACATTCAAACACATATTAAATTAAATATATTTATTTCTAAATGCAGCAGAATTATATTTTAAAGTAATAAATAAGTGAAAAGATTCAGAGAGTATAATCAACAGAATAAAAATAACACTAAATTTTACTGTGCTGAATAACAAACTTTTAATCAAATTAAAATTACTCATTTTTTTTTCATTTCTTTTTTTTTTTCTTTGAAAGTAACAAAATTAAAGGAATAAATTCTACTGCATGTGTCAGTAACTACTTTTTTAGAAAACCTACCAAAACTAGTGGCCAGAGGTCAATTTAATAAAAAAAATGTTAAATTCTGCCATTTGTACAAGAATAAAAAAAGCTTCATGTTTGAAGCTTTTTTCATTAAGCTAGCAATTTAAGAAAAGATTTTAAGATCTTCTTGGTTCTAATTTTTGAGATAAGCTCGTAAGAGTCCTTTGGTTGTCGATTGTTCGAAGACATCGGACATAGGCACGCACTTCTGATTCATTTTTGGGTGTTGGAGGATCTTCTATGACTGAAAAAAGGCAACGAATTATTAGTAGACTCCCTTTTTTTCTAATCAGTATAAATTTAGTCAGTATTTAAGTGCATGATGATATAAAATTATTCATTTTAATTTGACTTCACAATTAAACTAAATTTTTATCACTATTTTTTTTGTTATCGTTTATAAGGAAACATTTAAGAAAAGTTTGAAGTACACCAACTAGCAGTGATACTCGTGATTTTCTTTGTTTACACATTGAACTTTTAAAAACAGCAATTTTTTACAATTGAAAGTAGTGATCAATTAAGATGATATAGTAATCAATAAAAATATACCAGTAAATAATAATAATAATTTTAATCCGAAAGGAGAAATTGCTCTCAGAAAATATAAGTTACAAAAAATATATAAGTTATCAAAAATAATTAAATTTTAACCATATATCAAATATAATTTTTAAAAACTTATGTAATAAACAAATTTCTAATTAGCATAAATGAAACAAGCCCATATACTCACTGAGTTGTCGACTCCTACAGTATCTCAATGTTCTCAGTGTTTGTGCAAGCATATGCATTTTTTCAAAATTAACAAGACCATCGACCATTGTCTTGTTTCCTTCATGAATAAATGTCATATCTACAATTAAAAACAGAATAAAATTAATTATTTTGAAACAAAAATTGAACATAAGATAAATTTTAATTTAATATCTTACCTTTTAGCAGGAGTGGCATAAATGGAATTAGGGGACTGTCCATACTTGAAACCACTCCTCTATAAGCTCTGTGATTCTTAGAGGGGTCTATCGTTGCCTCGAGCTGCATGTAAAGCTTTCGAGACTTGCTTGGCAGCTTGTCCCATGTCAGAGACAACCGGGACACGGCCATGTTCGACAACCCAAGGACAAGAGCAAACATTCCATTAATGTTGTGGTACTGCTTACAACTGAAACATACACAAAAGTGAAAATTGGAAGCTATAATAGACATTATAATAAAAGAAAAAAGTAAATAATTTTTTTATTTAATAAGTAATTGAAAAAACTATCATTTATCATGGAACAGGACCTTTAACCATTACATATGGATTGCTCACAAATTGAAGTAGATCACAAACAAAAATTCATATATGATTAATTTTTAAGTTAGATTTTTTAAGATTATTTGATTTTTAAAAATAAATTGTTCATTGTTAATTTTAAAAAAAAAATCAAACTGCAATTTTTACAATTTCTTTTAAAAAAGGAATTTCTTTTTTTTTTTTTTAATTTATAAGCTTTCCTTCATTTAGACCAAGTATCTCAATTGAATTTTGGGTCAATAATTCATGGATATTGATCTGAGATCTAATTAGTAAAACCAAAAATGGATACATAATTTTTTAAAAATAAAATCATCAATTTAAGAAAAAATATTTAGAATATTCAAGGGTATCTCAACACATTTTTTTCACGATAAAAATCACTCTTAATTACTAAATATAATGAAAATACATATGAATTACATGCGACACTTACTAAGCCGCTAGTTTAATAATCTTGCGGAGGACTTGTACCCTTTTGCTGAGACTTTGTGTGAGGCAGATCTCTGTTACTACCCAATACTGCAGTTCATTAAATCTTCTTAGAAAAGCATCGAGATTTGCAGTGCTTTGACCAAACCTGTGCCTCCCGAATGTGTGGTATAGAAGTTCATACTACAAAAAAAAAAATACATCATTAAACTATACAAATATTTAGGAATAAAAATAACCATTAATTCATTGCTGTACTGTTTTTACCTCATGAATATTCCAGAAGAGCTCCCAATCAAACATGGTCATGTGGTAAGCCATTTCTTTGGCACTAACATCCTCTAAATCCAGTTCAACACCTTCTGTTGGTGCTTCTTGCTCAGCTATTACAGTCTAGATAAACCCAATGCTTTATTATATTAAACATATGTAAATAAACATTTTGTTTTTATTGTTATTATTTTTCTGAACTGACATTATACGAACAATTTTATTATTGAGCATCATTTACTTCCACAACTTTCTTTATTATTCTATTTCTTTACATTATTCATGTTTTAAAGTTTATTCTTAACACTAATGATGTAATTTTTTTTTTTCATGGGAGGGGAGGGGAGGTTTATACTATAAATGTGTAATATTATGAAAAGAATATTTTATAATATAATTTTTTTTTTTATTATATCATATACCAGGTCATTCAAAAAGTCCTGTCGTTTTTTTGTGGGAAA
>NW_027111420.1:1096526-1106078 GCF_000696795.3 Halyomorpha halys
ACGAACAAACGAAAAACGACAGGACTTTTTGAATGCCCTGGTAAATTGAAAAAAAAAAATCATTTATCTACCTATGATGCAAATGATCGTAAAAATTAGTTATAAATTTGGTTAATGAAAATTTTATCTTAATTATTTTTTTGCAAGGATTATAGCATTTTTTTGATTAGTTCTCTCAGTAATATTGTTAAAATGTTTTAATGTAAATTCTATTCAACTTTATTTATTTAAAAATAAATTGGAAATTAAGCAGTTAATTAAGGGAATATCACTTGATGTAATTAGGTATTGAATATACTAACCAAAGCATCAAGATGGTCCTTTGGAGCTACAAAAATTCTTCCATTTAAACTCAGCGAAGTTGGCACAGAAACTTCAACGTCCCTAAAATTGACCCTTTCACCATTGGACTTGAGTTCAGCAAGGATCAGATCCTCAGGCCTTACTCTCAGACCAAGCTTGTCGGCAGCACACACTTTGATTTGTTCTGCAGTGGCAGACACAGGCAACCGCAGCGTGCAATATGTGTGGTCAGCGCAATAAACACGGAAGATAACTGAAAAATAGAAATTATTGTAATGAAAGCTAAACTTAGAACAAAATTGTCTATTAAATTGCAGGGAAAAAACAAATGTTCTGGATCATAGAAAAGTTTATTTCCCAATTAATTATCATCTTATCCTCAATCATATTTATATGTTTATTAAAATGGTTTAAAAATATCACTATACTGCAGTATTGTAAGTTGCATTTCAATAAGATAATATTAAATTAATTAGAGCAATGTTTTTTTTTTTTTAAATCATTAGAAAAGTCTTTGAGATTTTAAAACTGAATTTTTGCAGGAATATTTAGAAACAGGAAATATTCATGTTGAACAGAAAAACAAACTAACAAGGAGTTGCTGAACATAAAACAGGATCTTCAACATTGATGATGGTGAAGGTAAATAGTACTTGAAGATAATAAAAAAAGGAAACAACAGGGCCCAGATGGTTTGGATGAATACACTTATGGACTTTTAAGAGGTGCTGTGACAGTAGACTAAATCATCAATGATTAGTTTGTGAAGAGGGGAGGGGGACCAAGTATGCTGCTTGTTAGAATGACCAATCATATAAATCATTATATGGGTATAAGATTAATTTTATAAAATATTTACAATTAAAAAAAAAAGGAACAAACTTACTATCGTCTTTTGGTTTGATGAGAGTGGAACCAGTTTCAGAAGGTGAAAATAAACAGATGGGCTGGCCAGTGGGGGGTAGCTTCCACTTGTTGAGGTTTGAGTTAATCTCTTGTTGGCGAGCCACCTGCGCACTTAGCCTATGCATCAGAGCCGCCTCTTCCCATCCTTCGCTGCTTGCATCATTGGACAATTCCTGAAATCATAAAAAATTAGCTAAATCATCAGTATATAGGGGGCACTAAATGTTCTAATAAGCCTTAAGTTGAGGGGAATATTGTGCCATAATAAAACCTGTTAAAACTCAACTAAACTAAACTCAACAGTATCACTGAATAAGAAGGGAAGTGGATTAAGAAGTAGTGATTTAAAAGTTCTGCAAGGCCTTTTTTTTTTTTTATCTTCCTCCCTCCTTGGTAAGGGAGGAGGATAAAAAATAAAAAGGACTGATAAATTATAAGATTAGTAATAACTGATATACAATAATAATAACAATACTAGAGAGAAAAAATATATACCAACCTCAATAAAAGATATTATGATGGGATCAGATAGTGCAGGATATCTGATTGTCGTGACCCATCGATAAACAAACAAAAGAACTCTTCTTTTATAGTTGTCGGTGTGCTCTTTGTCATGGTGAGGCGATTCCATGTTATAGGTACACAGTGTTAAGGAATATATCATAGAAAATTATAATAAACTGAATAATAAAACTCAGAAGAGAAAAAACACTTAAAAGATTTGAGGAATGTATGTATATATAGTTGACCGTAAAAATTGATATATAAGAAGATGGTCAGGGTTGCGGTCAAAACTTTGTCAAACTCAAACGATTGACCGCAACCCTGACCATCTTCTTATATATCAATTTGAGGAATGGTTCATAAAAATAGAAATATTCATATAGAATGAGGCAAAGTGGTGCCATGAGATTTAAGTGCCAAAAATGACTATTAGATGGAAAATGGACTTGGGCTGACTAAGAAGGAACCGTCCGACATACAAGTTTCATCATTATATCATTAGATACTTGGATAAGTATCTAGTTTGAAAAGGATATTGTTTTTTGAGCTTATTTCAATTGAATAAAGGATGTTTATTGAAATAAATCCGCTGGAACAACATTGGCAACGGCACAAGGTCATTTCTTATGTAAAAATACTATTTTTCAACTTTTGTCAATTCATTTGACTCTGCTATGTCTCATACAAAATTTTCATTACAACATTCACTTCTTCAACATTAAATCTCTAATGGTTGTTTCATTTAGTTATTTTATGACAAATATTTATTTTTTTAAAATATGTAAATGCTTCTACAGCTTACTTCTGTTAATATTATGGCTATATAAGAAATCAAGACCAATTATTTTTTTTAACATGTTCCATGAATTCGTTAGTCTTATTATTAGACTTCTAAGTTATACAAATGTTGTTTTGATACTTGAGACTAGTTATATTTGAGGAAATTGATATTAGATTTACAAATGAAATTGTATATACATTTACTGTGAGATATATTAAAATTACAGAAAATAAATGTTCTAATCAATACATAAATAAAATCAACTTTTCCAAAAACTGTCATTAATTTTCAGTCACTATTTGATAAAAAAGAAATGTAAACTTCATCAAATGTCTCACAAAACTAAATTTAATAAACTCTGGATTTGGTGATAGCGGAAAACATTTCATAAATCTAAGGATTATTCTAGTTAAATTTTAAGAAACTATCCCCGAGTTATAAGAAGTATTTTGGGCCATTATTCCCATGTCTAACGCAATTGGATTTTAATATATATTGTAATATCCTCTTTTTATAGTATATTTTTATGTATAAAGGGTTTTTAATACGTTTTTATTTTATGTATTGTTTCAATATTGTCCATTTGCTTTGTTAAACCAAAAAGAAAGTAAACCAATTTTGTTCAGTAAAATATGGAGTGGAAAGATCGTTATTCAAAACAAAGAAGATGGGGAGCATGTTCATTTAAAAGTCCGTTGAATCATGGCTATGTTGAGCAGACTCAAATACTTTAAACTTTATTTCACTTCTCATCATAATTGTAGTAACAGTAAATTTAAGAAAAAATAGAAGTCAAGAATAAGTATTAAAGAAAATTATTCATAAAGGAAAGCATAAGAAAACCCTCAAAACCGTAGTGCTACAATCGATGTTGAGAACGAACACCTAGAAAAGGGGAAGGAACAAAACTTGGTTTTTGATCATTCGTTGCTTAGGTGTGGACGGAGAATGTTTCTTGGATGTAGGAGGTCATCATCATCTTTATTCTAGCTCAAGGGTCGACATTTTGAAAAAGAAGACATCGAAGAGTCATCAAAGAAGAAAAAGGGACTCTTTGTTTTCGATCGCCAGTGAATGAGATGAGTGAAAACTTTTAGAGGACAAATGCTTTCATCATCAAAAGAAGATTGTATAAATTGGTTAGTGTTGTACAAAATAGAATTTTCAGTATATTTGTAAAAGTAGATGTAAATTAAGCTAAGTTGACTGTTCTGATTGCCTAGAAACCCACCCTGAGATTAAGAGTCATAAGATTTAAGAGATTAAATGTTATAAAATTCTACTATCTATTTAATATTAAAGCTTTTAATTTGAACCCAAGCTACACTTAAGATATGAGAAAAGTAAAAACTTTTAAAATTCCTTTTATTTTATTTTAAATAATTTTTAAATATTACAATATATATACTGACCATATGAGAAAATGGTCGGGGGTGCAGTCAAACAGAAACAAAAGATAATTAACAAATATTTATTTGCTGACGTTTCGGCCTATTTTGTAGAGCTTCATCTGGGCTAAAAAGATACAAAAACAACTACAAATATTTTGACATTGTAGGATAATAAGATACAAAAAAGTAAATTAAGGTAGGGTTAAAATTAGATAAATATAAGTGAAAAGAAAATTATATAGAAATGAACAAAAAGAAGAAATAAAAATAGTTATAGTATAAAATAGACAATTTGAAATCCTCATGAAGCTCTACAAAGTGGGGCTAAATGTTGGCAAATAAATAGTTGTTAACTATTTTTTGTTTCCTTTTGATCTCACCCCAACCAATTTCTCAAAATTATTGCATTTTAAGTTTTAATCTACAATGATTTAAAAAGCAAAAAAAAAGAATAAAAATAGTTAGATAAGTATCTAGTTTGAAAAGGATATTGTTTTTTGAGTTCTTGAACAAGATGCCTGGTGGTGATGAAAATGACATGGGTGAGAAGAAAATCATCCAATGCTGGATCTATTGAACCACTATCTAGCCTTGAGTCCAGCAGGTGCTCTACCATTCTTGCTGGGGTGCATGCCATCACGACATATCTGCAAAATGTTATCAGTTATCAATACTTAATTTTATTTCATTGTTCCATTAGTATAAACATAAGAAATAATTCAAGTACATAGGAGAAAATACGGTTTTCTAACAAATAATTGGCGAATAAGCATTTGATATTGGAAATTGCACGTTGAAAGTAAAATAGAGGAGTAAAATATTAAAGTAAATCATAATTAAGGTAACATAGCTATTCAATACAAATTTTGGCAATTCTGATGATAAATCAACATTTGAAAATTACATAGGAGACTTTATCAGTTTTCTATTGATTGTTTCTCACATATCTAATGTTTAAATTCACGATATATCAAGTCTATATGCAGGATTCAAAGTTTGGACACTCCCAGGCCCAAGAGTTTTTGTAACCTCCCTTATAACATCTAACGGGGAAAGGTGATAGGCCAGGCATTTTTTTTCTCCCAAAAATAATCTCTATGATGACAATTTTATTTTTTTTACATTATAAAGTCACTTATGACTTTATAAAACTTGTCTTATTACATCAAATACACTTTATTTGTTCTATAAAGAAATATTTTTTTAGCATTGGCCCCCTGCATTGGGCACTCCTTGGCCAGGTAAATCTAGTCCTACCTCTATGCATGATAATTTGTTACATAAATTTCTTCTTAGTAGTAAAATAACAGTTCAGAGAATTTTAGCCTGATATTTTCTTGGACTGTTTTTGCCTAACTAATACAAGATTTGGAAATGTTACTTCCTTCTATTTAAAAAAAAAAAAAAATATGCTGAACTAACACCAAACATTTGGGGGAAGAAATAAGTGAGAGTAATATAATAGATCTGGTCACTTAGATTTGGGTTTTGATAGGGTTCAATGGAGGGATGTATGCAGGAAACAATTAGTGACTTGGCATTAAATATCAGGGTTATTGAGCCATCTAAATAATTATTATAACTTATTTATTATACACATTATTATCTTAATTATTATTTATTATCCATACTGTAATGCTTACTTAACAGATGAATGTGGACCCTGGCTTTTCTCTAAAATCAATACATCTTTTCCATGTTCTTTAAGTCGAACTGTATTAGCCTCAACATCCCTCAGGATTCTATTGAAGTCATCCTTGTCAACTCTTAACAAGTGTGTGTTCTCTTCCCTAACAATTATGCTTGCTGCCCTGAAAAATTAATATAGAATTTTATTCAATAGCTAAGTCCTATTTAAATATATTTTACCAATAGATAATGTATATACTGAATCAAACAAATCATCCTGCTAAACACATACCTAGGGGCTTCATTTATAAGCGCCAGTTTGCCAAAGTCTTCTCCAGAATGTAATGTTGCAACGACACCTTTACCATGAATCACAACGTCAACTGAACCACACAAAACAAGGTACCATGATCTTCCTTCTTCACCTTGCTCGAACACTGATAAAAATCAAAAGATTAATTTTAATAAATGATTCCAAGTATATCAGAATATTTATTTTAAGTTCAAAGTATGATTAAATTGTATGGAGATAGGTTTGATACATAATTTATTTAAGAGCTTTTGATTTTAGAGGCCAAAATATTACCTCAGTTTAGAGCTTCATCACAAAATATTTCATAATTAGAGGATCTGTATTAGTTAAATAATCAAATAATGCATATAGGATAAAATGGTAATACATCAAGACTATTGTAAAGATATAGGGGAACAGGCTTACCCACGGTTCCTGGACGGGGATGAGCTTCAAACAAGATTACGCTCGCTAGCTCTCTCTTCATTGAATTACTGAGGTGACTTAATGGCTTCATATGCAAAAGCTCTTCATATATAATTTCCAAGTCATCAGCAGTCCTGTCATTACTCCTGTATGTATAAATGATTCATTTTAGTTGCTATTCATTTTTAAGATACATTAGATCATATTTATCTAATTTAATAATGCTTTAATCATTAAATTATTTTACTGTATATTATATTGTAGTACATTATAGGTTCATTCTTAAATATACCATAACAAGAAGTTTTTAGCTATATTTAAGTTCTAAAAAGAAGTATGCAAATTGACACAGAGGTTGCCATAATACCATACATTCTATTTATAGGGCTATTAAAATAAATTGAAAAGAAAACACTAGCAACTAGAATCATATTTTATTCTAGATGTCAATGCTATCACAAATCACATTATTTTTATACACATATATATTCATAGAGCACAGCCAAAATTATAACGACTATTTTAGCCATTAAAATTTATTATAACTATTTGGCATCATTAAAAATATAATCATTATAAAAATTTTGTGTTTTCATTTCAAAAATGAATTTTTAATAAATATTTTTCAAAGGGTTATAAAGCTATATCAATTATACTTTTTCAAGGATAAATAAAAACTTCTTTTACTTCTTCAATTCTTAATTATAGTGGATGTTTTTGTAAATAGATGATAATGTCATACAAATCATATAACTGTGGATATTATATCATCATAAGCTGGATAAAATGACAGTTTATATAGTAGATAGGAAAAACATGTAATGTAGGAATATGAAAACTTTTCATCTACTACATAAACTGTCATTTCATCCAGCTGATGAACTTTCATTGAAAAGGTAAACAAAATTTAAAATAAATATGTGAATTAGTAATAACAAAATTTGGTGATTTTGTTTAAAAAACAGAAAAATATAAACATACATTGTAGAATGAATGAAAATTGTAATGTGGTTTATATAGTTAAAAATAATTTTTACATTAGCTTAGTTTTTAATTACTAAATGTGAATTATATATTATTCCAGGTAGAAGATGAGCTTTATTGTTAACTTGAAATTTCAATAGTAATAAAGAATAGAAGAAGTAAGAAAGGGTTGAATTTAACATTGAAATAGTAAAATTGATTTAATGTTGTTTGAAAAAATAAACCAATATTTCAGATTTGAAACTAATGTTTCTTACCGAATTGAAGGACCATTCAACATGTTATTTTTAAGAATCTAGTAATAGTACTGTAAAAACCCAGTATAAGTTAATACATACGGTTTTCGTAGAACCATCCTGAGCCAAGCATCTGGTCCTCTGTCAGCCAGGTCCGCCAGACACTCCTGGAGGTGCTCTTCTGCTTCAGCAATGTCCTGAGGTGTGGGACACCCTCCTCCACCACTGTCCCGGTCTGACCGGAACTGATAGAGTACACACTTGTCTTTAAATTCATGCTCTCCAGTCACTGGAACAAAAATAAAATTCCCATCAACTAGGAACCAAAAAGGAAACATTGAGGATTAGGCCATGAATGTGCAACAAAAACTAAAATATCAATCTGTGGGACATGGAGTTCTTGGCAAAAAAGATAGCACTCGACCTCCTGTGAGAAAATTTTATCATACCACATGTGATCTATTAGTTCTGTGAGAGAATCAACAAACAAATCAGGAGATAGAAGGCGGTAAAACAATAAAATACAGTAGGGAATACCACAAAAGGAGATTTACTAAGGAAATATAGTAAAAAAAGTCAGGAATGGTGGTGAAGTAGATCTAACTGTAGATCTTAATTAAAATAAGGGGATCTCATGCCTTAGTATTTCTTTTTTAAAAGATAAAGTTGGCTGTTACAAAAAGTCCTTGAAACGTTAATTTTAAAGTCTCTAATGGTAAGCAAGCATTACTCTAAAGGAAAAAAAAGTCTGCAAAATACATGAGCCACTATAGCTTCCTCTTTATTTCTACCTTCTTTTTTGGAAATTTATCCTTTTTCTAAATATTTCTACTGAGTATGTAATTACCAATATTTAAAGGTTAACGATTTGTATTTTGTGAATAATTGTAACGGAACAAGACGTTTTCGACATTGTAGTAAAGGTAGGAATTTATAAGAGGACATAGTAAGCACTTGAGCAACCTCCAAACAGCTGCAGATTCAGTTTCAGCCTGGAGGCTCTACCTTCTATTTCGTAGCGGCCTTAGGAAGGACAACAAAAAAAAAAGTTGGCGTTAATTTTTGAAGTGAAATAGTTTAAATGAAGATGTGTTAGTCCACTAAAATGGAGAAATACAAAATACTTAATTTTATATTCATTACTGCTTTTATGACCAAGACATGAAAATATAAATGCATGTATAACGGACTCTCGCTGATCCGAACCATTCTATAATCCGAGCTACATCTTTAAAAAAAATTGACAATGCTCGGTTTCAAATGTGGAGGTAACTATTGGTTCACTAACATCAGTCATATTAACTATAATTCTTTTAACTCCTGGAATAGGATATATACATATATGTACCATACATAACTTTTAATTAATATAGCAGGTATTTCAACTATTAACATTATAAAAAACCTCTTTCGTTTTATTGTAATGTTATCATTTCTTATAAGTAACATAAATATAGTTATTTATGTCATACACCAGAATAATACCTACGTACCTAAAGTTCTCTAGAGCTGGGACTAAACATTGATTGATTGATTACTATCGCTTATAGGGCATATTAATGATTGCCTTTCAGCCAGCATCAATCTTCAGAATCAATTAAGCTTCTACATCAGGTTTGATTGAGTGAACAATCAGGTGGAATATTAAGCGAATAGGGGTTATGTGTTAGATCCATGGGCGTACCCAGCGGGGAGCAGGAGGCAGCTATCCCACCTTAGAAGTGAACAAAAAAATGATCGACAAGCAAGTACTAATTGTAATAACAAATAAAGTACTACGACAATTACATATTGTTTTCTTAAAATATTGGTTTTCTTCCCCTTTTCCGTGCTGAAATGTCACAACCTGATTGACTATGGCTTGCCCCCCACTAGTTTTGATCCTGGGTACGCTCTTGATTAGATCTGAGAGGAGGGAGGAGATTGTCATGAAACAGAATAAGTAAATAAAAAGATGAATTTATAAATACAATTAAAATATAACAGAAAAATTCTTTGGGATCTTAGAAGAGAGAGTTTATTGTGAGAGGCCTCTGGTTCAAATCTCGCGGAACAATTCCAGATAAAACAAGAATTTTTTTTGAAGAACTAGTATTTATA
>NW_027111420.1:1106143-1123510 GCF_000696795.3 Halyomorpha halys
TATATAAAGCATTAGCATTGGGAGGAGATGAGGAGGAAGGGGGGAGGTATTGTGATTTTGATCGAAAATATTGTTCTGGACTCCTTCGGCATCATACATAATCACTTGCTTGGGAATAAAGATATTTAATATTTATTTGCTTCTTTAAATCTATTTAATCGGTTTTAACTTATTTATCCCCTTTTATTTTTTTTACTACAACTAGTATTTTATTTTAATTATTTTTAAATTTTCATTAATTTATAATTTTGTTTTCTTACTATTTATTTGTTTGAATATGTCCACGCCGCCATTAGTTAACATTTGATGAGTCGATTAATTACAATAAAATTAGTATAATTGAATATTAGTAATAACATTGAATGTTTGTGTTGTGTCCTTGGAAAAGAAAAGTTTCGAGATGAATAGGAGAATAATAGAAAGACTAAAATGACACACGATTAGGATGAAAACAAGATGAAAGAACAAAAAATTCATAAAGGAACAAAATAATAACAAACACAGGATAAAAAAAATTAATGTAAGCTACTAATATATAATATATAGCCCTCCCCAGGGAGGGCTTTTCCCTGTAGAAAAAACATTTTTAAAAAGAAATAATAAGAAGTAAATCAGAAAAAAAAATTTTGCTTATCAGTAGGCATCCTCCCAATAGCATGGTAACGCCACTGTTAGCTTTACATAACCAAACGACGTAAGTAGTGTACTCTTGCGCACGCAAGCCTATGCTATAAAGCAAATATTGTGGAATATTTTTCATAACAGTAAAATTTACTTCATTTAATTTACTTTTCCTCAGAGCTTTTCTTTGAAAAACAATAAAATTGATTAACGATAATGGTTTGGAAAGGTGCTTGAGATTGATAAAGGAACGGCCTGGGGTTAAAAAAAACTGATAACCTTTGATGAGTTCTTCATAGCCAATTAAATTTTTATAAATTGAAATATTATTTATTTATTTGTTTACAAAAAAAAAACATAAAACGAAATTATGTTAAAATGATGACATAGAATTTTCATTTTTCACCTAGAAATTTCATTACGTCTACATAGTACTCATTTCAAATAGTATTTAAAACCGCAAGTGATTTTGAGTAGCGGTTTGAAATAACAGTTTTTATTCAATAAAATTGAGAATCTCTCAATTTGTGAGTTTATATTTTAATGATATAGGGTTAATTAAAAATGTGGTGCGTACGTGCATCACACAACTTTTACTTACCATTCTACTTTCATGTTATAGGTTTTATACTACAATCATACTGATATACAATGTTATTTATTTTTATAACATAATTTGTTTTAATAAACCAGACAATCTAAAAAAAAATTATTGAGTCAGTTAATTTCTGCGTTTTTTGTTGCTCTCTATTATATTCAACAACTCATATATTAGATCTTAATTTTTCTAAAATCTTTTTATTTTCAACGATATATTATATAACTTTATTACCGGATATAAAAAAAAAATCTCGTATTTTTCTTTTTACATTAATAATTTTTTTTTTCTTTGTTTATATTTACTAAATTTTTGTTACGAGCAATAATAAGTGATGGTTAAGTATTTAAAATAAACAGAATTAAAGGTATTTCAGAGGAAACTATTTTGAAAATTCGAAGGTCAACTTCTGTCATAATGTTTTAATGATTATTTAATTTAATTTAATTTTACGTTTAGCTAACGAATTTAATGAACATCTCTTAAGTCGTTTTCGAGGAAATATCGAAAAAGTCTAAAATCGATGATATAAAGTGGGACTTGCAATAATTCAATTTCAGCGAAAACGTTGATGTGAAGTACAAGGAATATTACACCTTCTTGTTTACTCATATATACTTTATTTAAATAAATATTTTCATTTTTGTATAATTTTTATTCACAAACCAATTTGCGAGAATGGTTTCTTTGGACTCGAGGAATAGTAAAAATATACACCCTTATTAGATATACATTTCATCTATAGTGAATGTAAAAATTAAATTTAAAAACTTGCAATAATGGTACAGTATTTTACAATTTGAAAATACTCGTAGAGATATTTTATAACACATCGCCGGACCAACTGATTGAGAAATAACAAGGTTAGCAGCTTACCAATATAACCAGGATACATCGATAAACCTCCCAACCAAGTTTAGTATAGCTGAATTATACGGTGTCGTTGAAGCTTTCAAAATAGCAAACAGAAAATATAAGAATTCAAAACTCGTAATTCTAACAGATTACGCTTCCGCATGCAATTCACTCAAAAACATACATCGACAACATATTTCATCTTACCTAATAAATAACATAATAGAAGAAGTTCATAGTTCATCAAATAACAATTTTATGGTCCAATGGGTTCCAGGTCATGTGGTATGGCAATGAGCGAGCTGATAAGATAGCAAAACGATTTTCGGGAAGAGTAGAAAATGCGAAACTGGCTACAGGAAATTTTTAGATGGACGAAAAAAGACTTCATTAGTGAATGGCAGGATAGGTATGCCTGGGAGTCAAATTTCACTATCCAACCTAACGTCTCCTCACGCCCATGGTTCTCTAACACTTGTGTTAAGTTAGACAGAAAATAAATAGTCTTACTTACAATATTAAGAAATAACCATGGTCGTACAAATCGCGCTGCTTGACACTAATTAAAGTTGAAAAAAATGATAAATGTTCGACATGCAACTCCATGGAGGACCCATTACACATTATACTAAATTGCAGTAGATATGATAAATACAGGATTAAATATCCCCTCAGTCAACACAATAGCTTTCCTTCAGGGGATGGTAGATCTAGATAGGGCTACTATTCAGTCGTGCAAATTTATGGCAGAATCCAAAGTAGATAATTAAAATGAAATAAAAAAAAAATAATAATTCACATCATTATCTCCATTCTATTATAATATGACAACATGGGCAATGTAGGACTCTAATGGGAGTCTTGGGCCGACGAAGGAAAAGAAAAAAATATTAGCAGCTAAAAGAGAAATCAGTCGAAGCTCTGAGCAATATATATACATAATCCGTTCTAACCTCTAACCTATTACCCGAATCGGTATTTATTGTGAATATAAAGGAAACATATTTTTCGACCATACACTGGCGAAATTTCATTTTTATTTATTTAATGATATTTACAACTGTATTAAAAATATATACAAGTACATTTGATATTAGTTATACAATGACTGTGTACAGATATGTGAAGAATCTATCCATTGATAGAACTCCAAAAGGGGGAAAAGTTAAACAGAAAGCATGCAATTTTGAGATATTAAATTGTCTGTTGGCAATGCTTTAATCTCGAGGCCTTTGCAGGTTATTATGTTATTATAACACTCTTATTGATTACAAAACAAACTGATATTAAAGAAAATCCATCTTGAGATAAAAAGAGAGATCCTCTAAATTGAAATTTTTATCTTAATTCTTTCTGAAATGACTTCAATTTAATTCTTAATATTGAATTTCAATAGCAGAAGAGTTATAATTGTAGATAATACAGTATTTATAAAAATATTGATTTAATTATTTTTTTTTTATTATTTACAATTTCTTCAACGATGTTAGATCATGGAATTTCATAAATGCATACCTACGTATATCAAGGATAAGAACTATTCCATGGGCACATTACGTATTGATTTAATTATAAAAATGAAATCAAGTTTTGACGCCGATTACTAGGAAAGTCATTGATTCATAATGGTTTAAGAAGAGACAATAAGCAAATATCATTTTTATATAGTTGTTTTAATAAAATTAATAATAGTTTTATAAATAAAACTAAAATAATTTTAAGGGTTTCAGCAGGATGTTTATTTACCTACGTATTAAGGTAGTTTTACATTATCAGGTACGACTAAGATCATCCGACATCCTCCATAATAATATTATGTTGGTCCCCATATGTCTGATGGTGCTTCACGGGCCCGTCGTAAGTTTCAGATTATATCAAACGTTGTATTTTGTTTTCTTATTGTGTGGAATTTTCCATTTTCACTACCAATATACGGAAGTCGTATTGAGTCAACCGAAAGTATAGGTTTATACAATTTTAGGAAATTGTTTTCCTCGCCCATTTCACCGCGTAAAAAGTGTCCAAAATTCGGCAAAGGAAGAACTAGGAAACGACGACAATCGTTATTTGTCTTCGGCCAGCAGAAAGCTGATATTACTAAATTTGGTAGTAGAAAACTGAAAAAATATATCGAAATCTGTTCTACGATTAAAGGCGTGAATTTTATTTTCTGAAACGCGCCTTTTCTGACACGAGCCGTGCCACCTCCGTAAACATTTACAATTAAGAGACAAAGTCACTAGTGAACAAATACATTAGAATTAATTATTAATAAATAAATTGAAATTAATAATTATTCCCAAAACCATGTTTCCTGAAGAAATTGTTAAACGTAAATACTTGCCTGGTAGCGTCCAAGATACCCGGAGCGTTCCTAACCTACAGAACCTCTTAGCCCTCGGCAACGGGCTGTAGTAGCCCAGCTGTAAGTAGTCCATGGATTTGTCAGATGGAAGGATTCGGGACCCACCTGAACGTGAAGACCACCTGAACACTTCTGATAATGGGGATTATTATCGTAAGCACTCGAAAACTGATAAGATATCTTTGCGACTCATAACGGCTCTTCCACACCGGCGCTTCAACTTGAGTGTCCTTGTTGGGTAATTACGAAACTTTCCTAACAAGCATCGCTCCTATAGGAGAGTTATTAAATGAAATGTATTTGTTTTATTGACTGAAAATTTAACGTCGATTTTTTATATTTTTCCATAGTAACAGAATCATCTACCGTAAATATGGAACGTTAGAGGTATGATAACATTGTTTGTAAATAACAAACAATACTTTAATAACATTTTTACGCTCCCAAAGCGTTAATTTAATAACATTACCTCCTTCCATTCCCCCACCCTATTTTAATATATCATATAAATAGCTGAAATATTGAGAAATCTCAGGATTCATTTAGTATTCAATAGATTACCGGCAGACTCTTTCATTACATTTACCGACAAGAATCACTGATACAGAGTTACATTAGCAATTTAAAAATTCATTATGTCATATCTATCGAGATTTGGGAACAAAATTATCTGCAGATGCCGACTTCACTCCAAATTATGCAGACATTACCCTTCCACGTTTCTATTATTCATGATTTTCAAATATTAACTCGACCAAAAATCTTCATACTTTGTAACAAGGATAATAAAGTTTAGGTTAAAGTAAAATGAAGTAAAGTTGCTGTGTGATCACAGGTGTCTTAAATATATAATTTCATTTTCTAGAGAAAAAAATGTAGATCTCACGGTAAACACAGAGACCATGTTGCAAGATTTAGTAATATGAATCTTAAAACGTAATTTCATTAAAATTCATATTATTCGTATTAAAATTTTTTAAAGATCGTATAACATTAAAATTAAAGTTGCTAGACTATTCATTGGTGGTGAGATTGGTTTAAAAAATTACGAGACAGGTCCTTGTAAATAAAATTCGGAAGGTATTTTTCGGGCCAGTCAAAGATAAATCGATAAATGCTTAAGGTCCAAACTGACAAAGTTTGAAGAGCCATATGATCTGTTAAAGATACAAAGCAACTTTTGATAAAAAGACTATGTTTTTAATTAAATGAAAATTACAAAATATGATTTTATAAAAATACACCGAGTTATATTAATGAACAAAAATAACGTTAGGGCTCGTTTTGGTAGATAGGCTCACTCAAAATGAAGAAGCGTTACAGTAAGCAAAAGGACGAAGTTCATAGTGTCAGTTCCAGAGGAAAGTAAAGAATCCGGGGAATGATCTCGTTGATCAAAGTGAAGGAAGGTGGGATGTCATAGAGTTGATCTTACAGCTGGGGTTAAAAGGACAAGTATATGGAGGAGGAATGTTATACAGTCACATCTGGTGGATAAAAACAAGATGAGATGTTTAAATTAGGGGAAAAAATAAGTTTTTTTTCTGGTTATAAGATAAAAAAATTCATTTGAGCATTAATAGTACGATAGATTTTAGCAAAATCAAATACAGGGGGTTCAACTCGCAAAATTGAATTCATTTCTATAATTAAATACTTGTAAATAAAAAAGTAAAATAGATAAACATTAGTCCTTAGGCAGTCATGAGATTGTTGTCATCAACAATAATTTTTATTTAATATAAACAAATAAAATAAAAAATAAATTTATATTTGAATTATAAGCATCGAGTCTCCGTAGCGAGTAACTAACCAATCAGAGAATCATGATTTAAAAATATAACATCAGCTAAATTGAGACCGATGCTAACATACCTCAAATCAACAATTAAAAAATAATAAACAAAATGTAGAAAGTTCATCGATTATTGACAGCTCAATATATATTATGACTTGATATAGCATGACTCAAAATGTCTAACCTAAGACATTTTCATATTTAGACATCAATCATCTACAGAGCAGCCGCTCGTTAAATATCTAACAAGATATTTGTTGTACTATGTTGTACATAGTATGTTAAAAAATTAAGTTTAAATTTTGTTCGGTTACTTAAGTATATGTATCATGAGTAAATCTATTTCGGAGCAATATAAAAGTAAATTTATAATTTTTTTTTTAAACATATAAAAATTATTATTTATTGATAGATATTACAATCTGCCACACAGTTGTGGGTAATAGGTAATAGTGATGAATGATCACATTCATACTAAAATAAAATAAAATAAGTATACAAATAAATAAATGAATGAATAAAAAAAAAAATTCTCTTAAATATGTACAAACAGAAGGATAAACAAAATGAATATAATCAAACTATGTGTATGAAAGAAAAAACAAATAAATAAAATAATATAATCTCTAGACACATTTACACTCTAACATATACAATATTTACACAATCGACCTGAGGATCCCTGAGCCCACTCTATCCCCACGTGTGAGGGGTCAAAGAGCTCAAAAGATCCCAGCGCATCCCTCTCGCCACATCACTGGTGGTGATAAATGGAGGCTGAGCAAGTGCGCTAAAAAAATTATAATTACTCTATTAATACTAAAGTGGCCCGGAACACATTAAAAAAAAAATTAAAAAGGATCCTCCAGTATTCTGAAGCTACGTGTTAATTCTTTCCCTAGCAACCCCGTTATCCTGTAAAGATTCCTAAAATGAATTAACATCTATCTAGTGATATTGGGACCTACGTCAGCCATGATAAGCTATCAGCGCGATGTTTTTCACCTTCAGCCCCCGGCGGCGGCAGTTTCAATTTTACACCCGGACGTTCGATAAACAATTCAAGCTTACACAGGAAGTGAACAAAACAAACAAAAAACGATGAGATAAGACAATCCATTGGAACAGTTTTAGACATGATATATTCGACAGGTTGTTCAGGAAACGATTATAAAAAAGGTGATTTCAGACCTACTCGATAAATACAACTCCTGATTCATTATCCGTTAGAATGTTAGGAATCCCTTCATTTCCTTCCTCTACTAAGATATTACATCTCGCCATCCATAGTGCATCTTCCATGTCTTTCCAATCGAATTCTCAGTATTCTCCCATAATACCCATTCGAAACCTTCAGACTTATATACGACTGCTCAACGAACCGCAGCCTTCAACAATCTTTCCTAATCCGATCCTCTTCCCTACGGAACTGCCTTCCTTGTTTCATCCCTATTCATTCAATTCCGAAAGAATAACAATTAAATATTTCACCAGTCAACTAAAATGTTTAAATAAATTGACTAATAGATGATTTATTTTTTACTTTCACATTACATAAAATATTATTGGGTGTTTATAGTATTAATTTATAATCTGTGAATATGTTTACAAAAGATTGGTGATTCTGTTTATTATCATTATTTCCTTTTTTTTTAGTATCAGAAGATATCTTTTGCTTCATGATTTTTCAGAGGTTTTACATGTATTTCTTATTGCCTTTTCATTCTTTTTTTTTTTGTCACATTTAATGTTTCTGATTTATGCCGATGACTCTTATATGCTGTCAGTAAATAATGACCCATCAATAGTATCCCAAACTACTCAATCCCACATCCTGTCCCTTGAAGAATTATGTACAAAATGGAGGATTAAAATAAACTCCAATAAATACCAAATCTTTTTTATCCTTCGTTGTAAACTTATGACTTCCTCCCTTACAGTATTCTATCGAACAGATCCGCTACCTAAGACTATAAATGAACCAACAACTAACTTGGAATCTTTATACAAGACGGAAAAGACAGGAAACTACTCGTCGATTTCGACTATCACAACACTTACAGCACTAACAGTCTGAAATCCCAATAATTACAAAAGACCTATAATAAGGCCAATTCGGACTTAAGGAGTTGACATTTGGGGCTCCACTAAAACCACCAAATTCCTCTCGTATCCAATTCTAAATCTTTGTTCAATACTCCACGCTACTTTGTCAGAAATAAAACCATCCATAAGCACCTCAATGTTCTGTGTGTTGCCGATTCGGTCAGAACCAGAAATCATTCCTTTCATAATAAAATCCCGTACCTCCCAAAACCATTTGTTTCGTATCTTGCTTCCTTTTCAATACCTGATAACCCTCCTACGCGCCTGAAAATAATACGACCTGGGCCATGTTTCATAATAAAGTACAAACTAATACTATTAGTCTTGTCGATTTATCTTAATTCAATTACATAGACTTGTACAATAGTAACTTGTACTTTAGTATTTTTTAATTCCTGTAATATCATTAATAATCATCCCTATCATGAAAAAAGTAAGTATTAGTATTATTACCACACTAGTTTCTACACTTGTACTATCAACTAATACTATTAGCTTTCATTATGAAACAGGGGACATCTACTCTAGAAATATTATTGGAGCAATACCAATGGGTGGATTATCCATAATTGTATCATGTCATTATAATCACATTTATCTAATGCATATTTAATAATTTAGTAGTAAAATTTAATGAAGAAATAAAAAAAAAAATGTTTCTATTTTTCATTTACATTTTGTAAATATGTATATACGCGTTAGTGGATCATGCTATTTATCGTTTCTTTCTTTATTTTTTTTCCATTTTACCCAATTAGAAGTTAGTTACTTTATAATTTATAGTATGATAGGAAGGTTATATTTTATTTTTTCCTCTCTTTTTATTTCTATTAATACAAAATTAATAGAAATAAATTATTGAATGTCTATGATATTCATTTAAATGTTGTGCTTAAATAAACATTAATTTTTTTTTGTTAATTATTATTATCTCAATTTTTCAAATTATTATTATTAGAGATGTTTTATTTTTTTTTTTTTTAATATTTTATATTTTTCTCTGAGCTACTAAAGCCAATTTTGGCGTATCTGATAATTTTCGAGAATATTGTGTTAGAATTATTGTTACAAATGTAAGGAAATGGTTAATTTATAGTTTCAATTCAATTCGATTGATCATTTTTTTTTTTCAAATCAGTTACGTCAGATATTTAGTTACGAATTTTTAAGAGAACAGATAAAATAGTAAAAAAAAAAAACTGAGTGAGTAAAATTTGGAGATCCCCACATTGGCTCTATTATGGCAGATGTACTGACCGTGGTAGATGATGCCCTCCTCCAGCAAGGCCTGCCACATGGTGGTGGCTCGGTGCCGATCCAGCCCCGCCTCCAGGCTTATCAGCCAGGTCACTAGCTCCGACCCGGAGGCGGCCATCGGCACGGACAGTCGCCCACCCGCTGTCTTCCGCTCCCGCAGCACGTTGTCCTGTTCGTTGAGGAGCAGGGTACGGAGGACCCATCCAGCCCGCGCCATCTCCATCGAAGGCATCTGTAGGCAATCATGTAGAAGTTAATAATATATTGTTATTAAATATATATTGTTATTAATTATTTAATATATATATATATATATATATATATATATATATATATATAGAGAGAGAGAGAGAGTATAATTTTCGGAGATATTACTTAAATTCTTACTACTGAATTCTTGTGATTTAGTCAACCATTACTGGTTTTTGATATAGCAAATACATTAGACTACCATGTCTCATGCAGTTATTAGTGATGAGTATGGAAGACCTGAACTGGTTGGTACCGGGGTTAGTGGGTTCTTTAATTCTTCTTTTTAGGGGCGGGGCATAGAATTTTAGTGAGGTGGTGCACGGCTGAGGAAAACTCCGTTACGTGTAGAGACCTCAGTTTTCATAATACGGTTCATTCAGTAACCTAATGTTGCTGCACTTACTAATTCATTTTTTTTTATTTCTGTTTTATAGGATTCGGGAAAAAAAACTAATGTTGGGACTTAAAAATAGACAATCAATTTGCTTTGCCAGTTTCTTTGCTTTTCGGAGAGAATTATACGGATAAACTTCAATAAACAAAAATAAAGATTTGTTTTATATATTGTATTTAACGTGGGGCTCTTTAAACCAGTTAATTCTATAGGCGATTTTATCAACTAACTTTTATAATAAAGTTTTTTTTAAATACAAATCTTTTTTTTTAATATAAATGAAAATTTGTCTGAAAATGTCTGATTTTTGAGATAGGCGCTTTTACTCAGTGTCGGATATACATTTTCACACACATAACATCGCTTTAGAATATGATTCATTATATGAATGTGTGATCATGTATATAACATAGCCAAGAAACTAATACAATAGCGATAATTTTGGTCCAAAGTCTTCATATGTACCTAAATGTTTTTAAGGTAGCAGGAATTTTTCCCGTAGTTATATTATTTTATAAAGTTATTTTCTCTGGAACTTTTCTGCTGATGCGAGCAGTATAGGTTGAATGCCAGGACGGACACGACAGTTATTTTCTTTTAATATTTCATTTTTATATTGAATAGTTCATTAATTATTTTTTAAGTTAATACTATCTTTGTATTTTTATCTTAAACTCTTATTTGTAAAATAATTTTACGAACTTAAGTCGTATATATCTTTGCTACAGATTTTTTTTTTTAACCAGACTTATATATTATTTTAATTTAAAAAAAAGTTTTTATTAGCATAGAAAGAATTAATATAATCAAATATTAATGTCGATGGCTTCACAGTGGTTTTAAGTACATGGAAATTAATTTTACAAAAAATACAATTAAAGTTCTATCTTTTAGAAAAAATACAACTTAACTAATTTTCTAGGAAGGGTGAACCTTTAATTGTATTTTTTGTAAAGTTGGTGTAAATTCAACTAGTGGATATATTCAAATTCTGTCCTTCTGAAAAATGAAGAAAAAAATTATGATCTGTTTTTTTTTTATTAGTAATTTGCATGATAAATATGTAAAATAAAATTGTAATTATATGTAGTAATCTATTATTGGGAAGCAATCTTCCTTCAATTTCTTTATTTATTAATTTCACATCAGTGTTACAACGTTTCCACGTCGTCCATTTTAATTCCTATTTTTAAAAACAGTTAATTATAATATTTTGGTAATGGATTATAATAATATATTCTAAAATGATTAAACAGAGATGAAAATGTTTTGGATACCGATAGCTGCTCTCTAAATATGCGTAAATAAAAAAATATAATTAGAGACTGTTTGAGGTAGTTAACTTGAATACTTTTTATATCACTGCGGTAAACGGATTAATAAGGATTAGATTTAATGATTAGGGGAGAATATTAACCCTTAACACAACAGAGATTATGCCATATTGTGGGGGGAAAAAATACTTCTGCGACCATACGGGATTAGTGCTAACCATTGACGGAGGTCCGTAGACAATACGAGGCTGAGTAGTCCGGAAATAAGCCTTTATCTGACAAGTCCTTGCCTTCAGAAGAATAGAAAGGGTTTCTTTAGACCCTTTTCTTTTCGGTTTAGCGAACTGTCGGAAAAGTTGGGAATTAGCAGTCTAGAGTTTTTATTTAAGGATTGGTTTCAACTTTAGATTGGATATTTATAGTTTAAACAGTGGCGTAGTCAGGCACCCGGGGCGGAGGAAAGTTTTGTCGCCCCCTTATTTAGGTATTTTAATTGAAATATGCAATAATTCTAAAAAACCTTTGGGAAAGAACAATCATATTTATCGAGTATCGCACAGGTTACAAATAAAAAAGTCATTAAATGAAATACAAGTTTTTACAAATATTATTACTGTTGATTGTGAAATTTTGCCACCCCCTAAAAGTGAAGGGGGTCCCTCCTTCTCACCCTCTACCCCACTAGGGGGGACCCACTACGTTACACCACTAAGTTTAAAGCATAGGCTATGTGAAATAAGCAGGACAATGTAATCCAGAGTGTATTCCAGAATCTCAATTAAGATCAATCACTCATTCAGAATTGGACGTTTTTTTTTCTTCTTTTGGCTATGCTCATCGCAATATATTAATTCATTTAAAGAATAGATACTCATGTACAGCAGAGTAAATTACAGAATTTATCCTCTTCATTAATAATGAGTTTAATGATTCATATTTTAATATGTTGTAAAATTTCTTTTAAAAAAATAAGATTTTTTTTCAACTAAGAATTTTCTGTTGTTTGAAAAAATTAGGGATTTTTATGTATGACTGTTAAAAAAAAACCGATTATGGAAATACTAATCTTATACTCCTATTTCTTCTAAGAAAAGAAATACCATTGCGTATCTAATGCTGTTATTGCATATTTCCTTAGACTTATTAGTCGATTGTTAGTGATGTCTATAAAAATATTGAAACTTGGGATAATAGTCGGGGGTACCTTCCAAATTAGAACAAAACTCGAAACACTTTTGAAAACACATTACTGTTGGTAATAATGATAAAGATGAATGGCTTAGCGAACGCGAAGGTTCAAGAATTAACGACTATTACGACTCTTTTATTTGTTCCTAATTTTTTTCTTTTAGCGACTCAAGATTTGAAGTTAGGATAAATTTCATCTCAAAGTTGAGTGGCAAGAGGAATTTGTGTTTGCGGTCACTAGATTTCTTCATTCCATGATAAAGGACTGAATAGATTCATGAGGTAATCTTTCACCGGTCCTGGCACAGTCCAAAAGGTAGACTAAGCAAAGTACAAACAATATAAATTCTAGTAGTAAAAAGATATATAGAGTTATCACCCGCAACCGAGCCCATTTTTTTTTCTTCAAACCTCTTTATTTTTTATATGGTTACGTAATACATAATAATATAATGCAATACATTATACATATACAATTTACATTATATCTTGGTTTGCCGTGTGGCATTATAAGATGAGCACACATGGTCCGCTGAAGGCGGTTATACATTGGTGGCATGATAGCTGGGGGCTTACAAGAAATGGGGAGGGGCCATTCCGGCTGGTGACGGGCCGAGCCCATTAAAATAGTTTGTCTTATTGTACCTTGAAAACAGTTAGTTATAACGAGTAGAGCAGTATTTAAAAAAAAATTAATTATTAGCTTCATTATAACTCTCGCTAAAACGAGGAATTAGTGTAGATATTTAAATCCCACCACGTACTCCCTACTGTTCTCTTCATGTTCCATTAATTTCATGGCATTAGTCATTGGCTACAGCTAGACTATACTACCTTAACTGGACCTCAACACCATATAATGCCTCAAGGCAATCAAAGGGAGAAGACGCACCAAAGTATACATAATAAATTTCTTGTATTTTATATGTATGGACTAATAATAATATTAATCTTAATGAAGAGTACGAAAAAAACCCTACTGCATCAATATTATTGAAATCATGGTTGTTTATGTTGAACACATATATCGTTTTATCAACGTTGCTGCATTTTATAATCATTAGATAACCGCATCAATATAATTTCATCGATTTATATAGATATGCACATGCAAGGAAATAAATAAGTGAGGAAAAAGAAAGGAAATGTTGACGATTTTTTTTTAGTTAAAAGGAGGTTACTATGATTCGTAACTGTAAAGGGTAAATCATCGACTAGTAATATGATATTGATTGATTCACGATTTCATAGTAAAATTAACATGATTGTGATAACTTTATTATCATCGAAAGGAAAGGGTTTTTCCATGAACTAATTATCTCCAGATAAGGAGCAAATGCAAATGAGACAAAGGAAAGATTGAAATGGGAACAGATTATCAGCCTGTTTCTTTACCGTATGTTCTGATACCTGCCTCCTATAATCTCTCATATCATTTAAGCTGCTTAGTATGGCACCGTATTGGATCTCATATCTCCTAAAGCCATTTAAAGCTTAATTTTTTCATTATTTTTCGAAATTCGATTGTCACTAGTCATTGGCGGGAGTAGCTGTTATTATTGTTAATTGATATCTAGGTCATCAGTTTTCAGAAATATAAATTATATTAAATAATATTTTGATTTTAATTAATAAATAGTCCAAGCGCCAAACTCGTTAAATTAAAAAAAATAAATAAAAAATCGAGATTTTAGTTCCATTTTTTCCTTTTAGTAATGTTTGTGTATTCGCATAAATATAATGTAATTATATAAAAATGTCTAAACCTTTGAAATTGAGGTTCGAATGTCCTAGTATGTTACAAAAGCCTGTAAATTCCCATTGCCGCAAAACCTATTGTATCCATTTGATGCGACCTTTATCAAAATTCGTCGTATCCTCAGATGATCGTAATCTGTAAACTTAATTTGGCTGCAAAACACAGCCAATCCTTTTCTTTCTGTTCTACCAGCCTCCTATCGATATTTTAAAGTGCTTACTGTTTTTTTAAAATTTATTCTTAGAAGTCTCAATAAACTAATACTGTCACAAAATATAATAAATCCTCCATACAGGAGCATGGCTCTGTAAATATAAAAAAAAATGATGCAAAAATCTTCAAATTTAAGAAAAGGACTGAAGAAATTGTATTCAGGACAAACTTTTGTATCAAAAAGTTTTTATTGAACTTAAATATAGAAACTCAAATATAGAATATTTTTTAACAAAACATTATCATATACTTTCCTGTAAATTATAGACATTTTAAAATTTGATTTTAATTTTAATTTACACTGAAATATAAGGGAATTAATAGTTCTAGTCATTGAAGCATTTAACGTCGAAACCACATGGTATTATTTTTTTCCAATCCCTCTAAAACAGAAAAGAACATTAAATTAATAGGTTGCATGATTCATGCATATATGGTTACATAATTCAGATTGGATAGTATCTTTTTCTACCAATGGTATTTGAAGGTTTACGGTGAAATACGTATCTGATGTTTTGATGTGTCCGTTCCGTATGAATTCTGCAAGAAATATTTGGAGGTGAGGGGCCTCCTCGTGTTAATTAAACAAAGAGAAAATGAAACAGTTAATAGTTATAGGCGAAAGATAATATTAAATAATAAAAAAATCAGTCAGAAGTCGAAAAAATGGGGAGGGGAAGGGGGTACAAAAGAAGAAAGGAGTTATAGGGTAATCCTTACAAGGTTTTTGGAGCCTTTCCTGCCCTGCCGCCTCGCAGGAAGGGGGGGTTGAGGTGACTGATTGGAAAATTGGATTGAAGGAAGCAGGGAGACTGTCGAAGAACTCGATGTGTCTCCGTGTGGTGTGTTGTACAGTTTCTAGCTATGAATGTGCGTCATGTCACGTCTTTCTAGAGATGTTCCTCTGGAGATTCTCTGTAGTGTACTGTTATGGTATTGTAGAGAATTCAGGCCAGTTGGATATAGGAAATGTAGTAGAGGTACACCGTGTAGAAGTTTTGGCCGTAGCATTACTTTGTAAATGAGTAGCTTGAGTGTGAATGACTGCCCTGGTGTATAGATGAGGTGTTTGAGATGGTATGATGTAGTCTTAACAATCTGTATTCTGTTTTGTATATGTGCTGGGAATGAAAGGTGTGATTTCAGTTCCAGTGATTCCAGTATGTGGGATGTCTCTTGGTTTGTATTGAGCCACATGGGCAAACATATCTTCATCCCTTAAGTACCTGTTTCAGCACTGATTGAGTTATACCAAAGTAAAATCTTTGGTTGTGGATATTGAAAACGCATTAAGGTTTTCGTGGAATTAAAAACAAAACAAAAACAACACACAATAATAGTAGTATCATATACCATGTAGGCGCTAATGTCAGATCGAACTTAAGACTTATGATAGTTAAACAATATGTTATTAAAAAGAAAGTGATAAAAAATGTGAAATAAAGCAAGAAATTACATTTTGCTCAGACCAACTCTAAGTTAATATAACCAGACTATCTCTCAACCCTGAGTGTGGGCTGCTGTTTTATGAAATGTAGTATTGAGATCACCTTTTTGAAACTTTCCTATCATTTAATTTTCCGATGCATGAATAACCTCTGACAATTGAGTTTAATTGAGTTTTTGATTGATAATTCCAAACTTACATGGTTTTTCCCGAATCACTGCATTTTAAGACTTGTACAGTCTATCATTAGGTGTTTTTGAAATGTGAAATACTACATATTGTATGGTGGCACCTCCATTTAATTTTCTTTGCTAGCAAAACTTCATATATTGCGTTTTGCCTCACATAAAACCTGGTAATACATGTCTAGTATGTAAAAAATAGTACAAGAAAGAAGAGTAAAAAACAAAACAAAGAAAGGAGAAATAACTGCTCTACAACCTCAGTATGTTTCAAATATTTACAAGACGTGACTAATCTAATATTGATGTTTCCTTCTAGTTTGTCGTAAATTCTTGGACTCCTTTTAACTGCTGGCACGATCTCCGGTGATTATCATAAATAAGTAGATTGTATTGCTTCGTCTGCTTTAGTGGTTGAAAAACAGTGTTTGATTATCTTTCAAACAAACTTCAAACCAAATTTTATAACGTTTATAAACAGTATTTAACGGAACTAAATGTAAGAACAAAGGAGGCGTTCTGAAGAACGATTCCAAGGTTGTTTATTTACTCAGCTGACGCATTTTTTTTTCTGAGAAGTAATAATGTTCTATTGATAAAAATATTTGTTCAGTAATTAGCGGCAACATATCCTTGGCTAGTTGGAGATAAAGGCAAACATGTACACGCCTGGTATTAACACAGAACGTTGAAAATTATATGCCCATAAACGAACTAATGAGCCATTCAAGGCGTGTACTTGGTATACAATGATTTGCAGACCGGTGTCGGGAATCGATAACGATGTAATTAACATGTTTGGGAGGCCATTGCCCGGTAAAACGCCGCCGGGACTGTTCACGTCAACAATGTGTTTTGTTTCACTAGATACATTCAATGTACTCTTTTATATTTTTTAAGCCAGAGCCACATTACCTTGAATAATATAATAATATATTAAATTAAAATTGAATCTTGGCAATATAGAGTAATAACAAAAACTACAATTAAAAAATTTGTTCGTTATGGATATGGTCACAGCCTGTCATGGGCGTAGGCAGGATTCCGCCAAGGGCCGA
>NW_027111420.1:1125840-1136135 GCF_000696795.3 Halyomorpha halys
GTGAAATGGCCATTCTAGATGGTCCTATTTCAAAATCCAGAGGTGAAGGGTCTGGCATGTTGATTCATATAGAAGATGGAGAAAATAAAAACATTAATTATTAAATACTATATATATATATTTACTATTATTGTTATTGATTTTTCTTTCTTTTTACCTTATTTTAGTCAGGTATGAATACATAGAACGCTTATGATCCATATTATTCGACAATTAAAATTTTAAAAAAGTTATTGATTTATCCAATTCAAGTCGAAATGGTTTTTTTTTTAAAATAATCTTCATCTTAATTTTTCGAAATTATTTCAGACTGAGAACTTACATCTTTTTATTACAACCAGTTGACGATAAAAAGAGTGTTTGTTGATAATAAAACGTTTGCGTGTCTCTATGTAATTCTGCCCTAGCTGTTTACTCAAGCTTTATGTGATATCATAAAGGATTCACGATTTTCTTGGTCCTTTGTTAGTCATGCAACAGCCTATCACATTCAAACGAAAGGTTTATGAACATCCATGCTGCTATTTCCAACATCCAGAATTGTCTTCATTTGATGTTAAGACCAAGATTAAAGTATATTTAAGATAAATTCAGGGATTCATAACTATAAGATATTAATCCACAATATTAGCAGAACAGGTTGGAAAAATTGACGTTTTTTTAATCAATATCAAATTGTTTTTTTTATGGTAAAATTCACCATTAAAAAAATTTTAAATTAATTAATGGAAGTAGAAATCGAACCAGTTTGGAGCTGATAAGTGTGGTGGTTCTACAACGGTTTGATTTACTTTTAACAATTGATAATGGGGGGGGGGGAGGATAGTCTCATGAAAAAGACTAACTAATCACAATCTAAGAATTATTGAAGAATTGCAAATAAAAAAAAATATATATATTGAAGAATAATAAGAATTAAGGGCAATAAGTATTAGCGTTCTGAGTATTCATTCTTACTGTATATACAAAAAAAAAGTAAGTGATAAAAACAGTACTCATACATTTAAATAATAGAAAAAAAAAGTAAAAATAATGATAAAATAAAAGAAAAAAGTACAAATAACAATAAAATTAAATAAAAGAAAAAAATACAAATAATATTAAAATACAATAAATAAAAGGAAAAAAAAAATACAAACAGCAAACAAATTTATAAATATGAAAAAGTACAAATAAAACGTTTTGAGGCACCCTAATTTTACCTTAATTACACGAGAGTAAGTATTAAAGGTATTGCACCCAGCTCTTATTCAGTTTTGAAATTAATTATCTGACAGCGACCCCCTCGAGGTATTCTTCCTGTCACTGCCTTACAATATTAGCCAGCTAATGATATCGAAAGATACTTACGAACGACCCTCCAGCACTCGAGAACAGATAGATGGCTGTTGTAGCCAAGTGGTAAACTTTAATTAAAGGTGTAACTTGATCGAGGGCTTATAACTGATGCCTATTGTTATTCGACAGCCCTCTTCTCCTATAGAACCTAATTATCAACTTCATCAACTCCTCTAAGGCTAATAGAGAACAATATCTGCTCCTTAGTGGTTAATATTCGACATGTCTTTCATGGCAAGAGGATATATATAATGGCATATAAAAATCATATGAATAGGACTCTAATTCTATTCAATATGTTAAAAACAAATGTGTGTTCAAGTGGTTCTAACATTTCGCTCTCCTCCCTCCCCCCCCCTCTCTCTCTCTATATATATATATATATATATATATACATACACATACGTAGATTCCATTCTGAAACGTTGGGTAAAATAAAGATATCTAATTCCGCATTCCAAGAAATACCACCACTATTTTATTTCTACGTCATAAAATTCAATCATTACTTATTATAGTTTGATTATCTATAATCACAATAAATTATTGAATATGAAACGACTAAATTCAATCGTTAATAACAAGGTTTACCAATGGAAATATAAGGCAGTTTTGCCTTACTTTTTGACTTGTCTCTGATGATTTTTTGGACCATCTTCCCCTGTCATTACCTTCCTAATGACAGGATGTTTCCAGAAAGAAACCATGTATCAAATAAGTTCAAAATTTTCTTTCTTTCTTCCTTTTTGGGTGGAAAAAATCTAAAGGGCAAAATCTCCCCCTGCCTGCACCCATACAGTCTGTCATTTGTTACGGACCGCTAATTTTGTTCTGTAAAAAGTTTCTCAATGATACATGTACATTTCCAATATTATTTATATATTTTTTTGGTTTTGTCTGTAGTTTCAGTTTTAATATCAGGCAACAGGATTTTAAATTGTTTCTCCATTTATTATACCGTTCCATAAGAATTTTGCATCTATGTCTTGAAAGTAACATTTTAATTACTTCCACGTAACTGATGAAAGGGAGCAATTAAAATAGTTTGACCACATAAAGTTGGCTATTAAGAGAAAAACTGAAACGATCTTTCGAATTTTAAGCGATATTTACGCCATTAACTCAATTGTTTACTGAATAATTACAAAAATATGCCATATTAGGAATTTTGCAATTCACTTTAAAAGCCTATATAGTTTTTTAAAATTTGAAACCCAAATGAGCTCAATAGAACTATTACTTTTTATGATAGAGCTTTCAAACATTAACCACTATCCCTAAAAAGTTGGAAAATGTTTCTTATTTTGTGTGATAAATAAATCTGATGTTTCTTTAAGACTTTGGCAACTAAACTTTCACATTTTTTCCCCCAATAAAATGTACTTAAAATACCAAAAATATCAAATAGTGTCAATCATTTAAATGTTCGAATTTTAACCATTTATCTCAAACAGTTCATTTTATAAAAATATTTGTATTTTTAAATTTATATTGTGTACAGTATACTTGTAAAATTCAGTTAAGTAGTTTTTTAAAAGAAGGACTTTATATATAACCTCTAAAAAATATAGAATTTAAAAAAAACAACACTTAACTTAAATGAATGGTACTATTAATGTCGATCAAAAGCTTTGACAGATTTTTTGATCTGAAAAGTGATTTTACATGATTTGAAAAGAAGTTACAATTAATGAATTATTCCAAATATAATACTTCTAAATAAGAAAATCAAATATGATAATTTTTTTTTAATAATCCAATCATTATACACACCAGATTTTGTTTTCTCTAAACTCTATTGTTCTAGACGATGTGATGCTTAATTAAAAAAAAGTTCATTAGAAGAACAAAGTGTGCTTGGAAACACGATATGAAGGAAGGATGAAACTATTTTCTAAAAAATAGGAGATATTTTTCGTTTTATTTTTACTAACTTTTTCAGTTTTATTTATACGTAAGCTGGTGTTTTGTTTTAAACGAGGATTGCTGATAAGCAATGTTGCAACATCTTTCTGCCATTGAATCAGATCTTTAAAATTTAACTAAAAGTTTAAGAAGAGTTTGGAATTTCCTGGCCATTGCCATTTAGACCAGACATTTATTCAAAGCACATTAGTGCCAGGAAAACTCTCAATGAATTTCATTCTGCCATTTCCGTAGGCAATAAATGTCGCTTCGCGGAACTGTTAAGTATAGCTATCCCAACGCAAACTTTGCCATGTCCGTATCTATAATCGTATTTTAAAATCCGCACTTTTCCTTATACTGTTTCAACACCACTGATATTCACATGGTGTCCGGATCCACTAACGGGACTTATATTAAATACTTTTGAGTGAACATGATCCTACCGTTATCTATAGTGAACATTTAATTTAAACGAGAATATTTTATAATTAAAAAAAATGATAATCCAGAAAAAGTTGATTTTGGTGCAGTCATGAGAGAATACGGACAGCAAATGCAACATTTTATTAACAAGTGGAGATTTTTCCGTCAAAAATTTATTCTTTCATCAGTTCTATGAAAAATTAGATATCATGGAACTATAGCAATAACAATGAATAAATATAAATAAATTATTCTTCATTCTTAGTACTTTTATATTTTCACCATATCACATTTATAATAATATAATCTATAATTAATATACTCCTCGTCAGAGAAATCAAAATTCATATAAAAGACAGTATACCAAATGAGTGTAAATTTTACATACCTCTGTATCCCAACTCATTTGGTATATTATCTTTCTTGATCATTTATATTTATTGTAGCCCATTATTTTAACTTTATTTCTTCTTTGTTTTTCTATCCATGTAAATTTTAATTTTTTTAAAAATATTTCTTCTCCCCCTCTATTAAAATTTATTATTTACATATTTTTTACACTTTTTACTTTAAAATTATTTTCAAATGTGACGCACTTAACTGCCACCCCCACTCCTCCCAATACAAACCGTTCACTCTGACTTTGACTTCCTTCAAAACAGGTATGAATTCTGTATCGTTCATTTTCATTTGATTTTATTCTTATTCCTTTTCATCTCTTAATTTGTACTTTCTTTAATATTTCTTCTTTGTATTACTATTACCGTTATTTAATTTTTACGTTTCATTGTATACCCTTGTAATTTTCCAGTTACTTTTTTACTTATGTTAAGTGTTTGTATCTTTTTTAGCCCTGACAAAGCTCTGCAACTTGGGGCGAAACGTTGGCTCTAATAAAAATAGTACATAATATTATTATTTGAGTTTAATTTGACTCCATTCGAAACAAATTCCCTGTATCAAAATTCTTATACTACCGTCTATAGTTTAAGTATTTTATCAAAAAAAAATTATTTGATGGTTGTAACGTCTGCTATCTCGGTGTACAAACATAAAAAAGCCTATTTTCGTATCAATTCAGAGCAATTCACATTATACAAATGTTTGTCTTGAAAGCTTTTTGGCAAGGAATGCTAAGTAGAAATGTTGAATACTAATATAAAAAATACAATTGGAGGGTAGGGACATGGGAGCACGATTTCGATGAAACATTTTGGCGATACTTGATCGAGATATATAGGACAAGAGTACGATATATATTATACATAACAAATTATAAAGCTGTAAGTAGAAGCTTTCAAGTTTCAACAATATCGTTTGATCCGTTTTGGCTACATTCTAGAGAAAAATACTTTTCTTGGCTATTGCGTAACGGGTGTCGAGTACAGATTGCCCCATTCATATAATACATGATCAGGGGACGAAATCCGTTCAGAAGAAGAACGTGGCACAGACACAGAGACATGTCATTTCTTTTGGACTCAGACCTTTCTTAGTTCATTAGGGAGGTAAAAAATATTAATTATAATACAAAAAAGTGTTTCCTTTAATAACATTATTAATTTATTTATTAACAGAATTTTTTGTAGCAATATTACTCGACCCGACGAGAATAATCTTTCACTTGTAATTTAGGAATATATTACAAACAAGTTTGGAATATAATAAAGTGTTAGGTATCCAAAAGTAGTAATTGTGTTTCAGTATTTATAATTTTCTTAAATAGGGAGATGAGCTTTCAACCGAACATAGCCTATAAACGCTATGGTAGTTGTAGACCTAAGGAACACTCGAGAGCCCTTTGTGTCAAGAGAGCCTGTGGCAGTTGAGGCACAAGGTACATTTGTGCTTTTAAAAGAATAAACGAAGGCTGTCGAAAGAAAGAGTATGGTGTTGTAGAATAGTGGAATTAGATGTTCGAAACCCGACTGATAATCGGGAATCAGGGGATTGGAATATCAAATAAATAGGTCAGGAATAATTTTTTTTTATATATTAACATTCTAAGCAAAGCAACATTCGTTTTTAGTATCCAATTATTCAACTAGTTTTGTATATCCCTTTGTATTATAAGATTATAGTAGGAACAGAAATAATGGGGGCTAAAGTGTTAAGAATAAAGAGAAATTCTTCAAGCGGTATTATCATCCATCAAAATAATTTGAATATATCTTAATATAGACAATTTTATGAATAGAATGTAAATAAAAAAATCATTGAGAATCTACTAGATTTTTAATCGATTTATGGTAGAATTTTTTTCTGGGTAAAAATACATTCGTAAGCCACACGCTTACTGATAAACTAGGAGATGTGGAGGAAGAAAGCAAATTCAAATTAAAACAAACACCATCGATCTGGACGATGCTTGCATGTTAAACGACACCATTGATTCATTCTCAATCTGACGTCCCGACCTACCGGAGGGTACATATATAAAATATCCGTTATACGTATATCATTTATATTTTTAATTTTTTTTTGGATTAAATTTTAAATTAAAACTATTAATTTTTAGATAAAATTAAAACTAAATAATTCTGAATAAGAGTTCTTCTTACTTTATGATTTAAATTGTATCAGATGTGATTATTTTATTTTTGCTTCAACTTAATTTCATTTATCAGGTTTATAAATTATTCTGTTAACATTTAATCAGTATCTACTGTGTCGAATTAATTTCTAATATGTATATAAGTTAAGTATTGGCGAAAGAAAAATGTCAAAAAAGAGAAGAAGGAATACGATTTAACACGCTTGAACTGCTGTAACATACTGGCTTTATTTTATTTATTTATTTTTTCCGATCCCTCTAAAACAGAAAAAACAATTAACTAGTTAATGCTTTATTATGTGAAAAAGGAATAAATCTTATTGGGTATTACCTTTTACTAACTTTGGTATTTTAAGGTTACCTGTAGTGCTTATTTATTATTGGTGAAATGGCCATTCTAGATGGTCCTATTTCAAAATCCAGAGGTGAAGGGTCTGGCATGTTGATTCATATAGAAGATGGAGAAAATAAAAACATTAATTATTAAATACTATATATATATATTTACTATTATTGTTATTGATTTTTCTTTCTTTTTACCTTATTTTAGTCAGGTATGAATACATAGAACGCTTATGATCCATATTATTCGACAATTAAAATTTTAAAAAAGTTATTGATTTATCCAATTCAAGTCGAAATGGTTTTTTTTTTAAAATAATCTTCATCTTAATTTTTCGAAATTATTTCAGACTGAGAACTTACATCTTTTTATTACAACCAGTTGACGATAAAAAGAGTGTTTGTTGATAATAAAACGTTTGCGTGTCTCTATGTAATTCTGCCCTAGCTGTTTACTCAAGCTTTATGTGATATCATAAAGGATTCACGATTTTCTTGGTCCTTTGTTAGTCATGCAACAGCCTATCACATTCAAACGAAAGGTTTATGAACATCCATGCTGCTATTTCCAACATCCAGAATTGTCTTCATTTGATGTTAAGACCAAGATTAAAGTATATTTAAGATAAATTCAGGGATTCATAACTATAAGATATTAATCCACAATATTAGCAGAACAGGTTGGAAAAATTGACGTTTTTTTAATCAATATCAAATTGTTTTTTTTATGGTAAAATTCACCATTAAAAAAATTTTAAATTAATTAATGGAAGTAGAAATCGAACCAGTTTGGAGCTGATAAGTGTGGTGGTTCTACAACGGTTTGATTTACTTTTAACAATTGATAATGGGGGGGGGGGAGGATAGTCTCATGAAAAAGACTAACTAATCACAATCTAAGAATTATTGAAGAATTGCAAATAAAAAAAAATATATATATTGAAGAATAATAAGAATTAAGGGCAATAAGTATTAGCGTTCTGAGTATTCATTCTTACTGTATATACAAAAAAAAAGTAAGTGATAAAAACAGTACTCATACATTTAAATAATAGAAAAAAAAAGTAAAAATAATGATAAAATAAAAGAAAAAAGTACAAATAACAATAAAATTAAATAAAAGAAAAAAATACAAATAATATTAAAATACAATAAATAAAAGGAAAAAAAAAATACAAACAGCAAACAAATTTATAAATATGAAAAAGTACAAATAAAACGTTTTGAGGCACCCTAATTTTACCTTAATTACACGAGAGTAAGTATTAAAGGTATTGCACCCAGCTCTTATTCAGTTTTGAAATTAATTATCTGACAGCGACCCCCTCGAGGTATTCTTCCTGTCACTGCCTTACAATATTAGCCAGCTAATGATATCGAAAGATACTTACGAACGACCCTCCAGCACTCGAGAACAGATAGATGGCTGTTGTAGCCAAGTGGTAAACTTTAATTAAAGGTGTAACTTGATCGAGGGCTTATAACTGATGCCTATTGTTATTCGACAGCCCTCTTCTCCTATAGAACCTAATTATCAACTTCATCAACTCCTCTAAGGCTAATAGAGAACAATATCTGCTCCTTAGTGGTTAATATTCGACATGTCTTTCATGGCAAGAGGATATATATAATGGCATATAAAAATCATATGAATAGGACTCTAATTCTATTCAATATGTTAAAAACAAATGTGTGTTCAAGTGGTTCTAACATTTCGCTCTCCTCCCTCCCCCCCCCTCTCTCTCTCTATATATATATATATATATATATATACACAAATAAATATATAATGAATAACAGACCTCTGTAATGGGCCGGGCAGGGTCGGATTCGTCTGGACTCAGTCCTCTCTTGGCCTGGGGCAGCGGAGGAGACGGACTTTGGCTCTTCACCACGCCGCCTAGCCCTAAAAAAAAAATTAATTATAAATCAAATTAATTAACGCGAAAACAGATAGTATTTAATAATATTTAAGGATAAGATGGTCCAAGTGGCAGTCTTGTACCAATATTGCAGATCTTTAGGGGACGATTCTGTGCGGGAAGCAGTGAAATGAGAAAGGACTCCCTTCTTTCTCTTCAATTCCTTTCTTGGTTCTCTGCCTTCCCCATAGATTCAGTCCTGATGATGTGCAACGTAAGTCTTCATCAGGTTTGTTAAGTGGGGATGTAAACAGAGAGCTATATAGAGTAAATAGAAATGGAGTCTCATCCCCTTATTTTTGAGGATTCTCTGTTTTTACTTCCACCTAACAGCATTGACGAAGACGTCAACGTCGAAACGTCGGCAGAAAATGTATAAATAGTTTTTCTTCCTTCTTGACCACAGCCCTGACCATCTTCAGAATACAAAAATAATGTTGTATGTGCTATTATAATTGTTCGAAATAACTGCGTTTCCATTATTTTCAACAATTTAATTATTATTCGCTAAGTTTAATAGTAATCCTACTTCAAATTTTATTGAATACATTACATAATTTTCTAACCTTATTCAGTTCTTGTTTTGCGTATATAACTTCGAATGAGATAAACTTTTTTTTGTATTCTGATGGAAATAAAATTTGAATATAAATTTTTGACTTTTCGCCACATTTATAAATAAATTGCATTTTTTTGTTTGTTTTTTTGTGGTTTACGCTTATAGGAGGAGTCGGCAAAGTGACCGTTGTACATTCGTCATAAAATTTTACTCATTTATCTGAATCCCTGAAAACAATTATCACGTTTTGTGAAATTTTATATTATATGCCAACATACTAATATGTGTATCAAGGATAGTGTTTTAGGTATATAACGTAATCACTAATATCTCTTACAGTTTAACCAAATGAAGGGTTACTGGAAAAATGGTCCTGCTTTAGAAAGAATCGTATAAATCATACAAATACATTTCATATTGTAATACAACATAAGTGTTTTATTTTTCCACAAAAAGTATCAACAATTGAGATCTATTAGAGACCTTGCAAAGACGATTACACAATCGGATAAGACACTACCCAGACTGCTATAAAAACAGGTAATCGAGAGATTTTCCTATGGCAATGATCTAAATCCACGTTATCTTTCTTACGGTTACAATAAAAAGATAACGCTCAGTCGTTAATGGGATAATAGGTACGCTTGGAGGATCAGGTGATCGACGGTGTACGGGGAAGGTATATTGGCAACGACTTATTTGATACTTATATAATAAACAACATAATGTTATAAAAAAATTGATATTGCTGTAATAACTATTAAATTAAATCGTATAGTAGGTCTAACGTCAGTAATCATGAAAAGGGATTTCATATAAATATATCAGGTAAACAATGACGCCAATAAAATTATATTTACCGCGTCCATGACTAACATTTTCGTTATTTGTTTACAAATTGAATAAATAGATACCTAAAATAATAAATTGTTTAAAAAAAGAAAGAACTGAGCTTTCATTAAAATTTTAATTTTTCAATTTAAAAATTTTAATAAATCAAAGAATTTTTTTTTTTAATAATTTATTTATTGATATTTACAACTGTATACACATATATACAACAAGTAAATTTGCTGTAGGAGGGAATACGATTTAACACGCTTGAACTGCTGTAACA
This sequence comes from Halyomorpha halys, assembly GCF_000696795.3. Classification (NCBI taxonomy): domain Eukaryota; kingdom Metazoa; phylum Arthropoda; class Insecta; order Hemiptera; family Pentatomidae; genus Halyomorpha; species Halyomorpha halys. The sequence continues at coordinate 1,136,004 of NW_027111420.1, forward strand.
TACTGGCTTTATTTTATTTATTTATTTTTTCCGATCCCTCTAAAACAGAAAAAACAATTAACTAGTTAATGCTTTATTATGTGAAAAAGGAATAAATCTTATTGGGTATTACCTTTTACTAACTTTGGTATT
>NW_027111420.1:1137350-1149386 GCF_000696795.3 Halyomorpha halys
GTTGTAATTTACTTGAAATAATCTGTCGGAGAGATAAGAACGGATAATGAGGAAGTATGTAAGGAATTTACTGGACTTGTATAGCAGCCCTGGGTGCCCAGACTCGATCAAAAGCCTTAAAGAAGAATTTAAAAAAGAATTCGAAGTGAAAATGATCTTTTGAATTTAGTTCATAGTTTTATTTTTGGTTTTTTTAAAAATATTTTATTATTGTTATATTTTTAATCCCAAAAAAATTGAAGAAATTAGGTGGTTGATTCCATGTTGGAAAAAAATTTTTTTTTTCGCTATTCTTATATTTTCTTTCCTCATTTCTATTTAAAATGGTAAATAAAATGGTTTGTACTGAAAACATTTAAGTGAGTTTCAAACTAAATGAAAAATGGGTTACAGGTAATTTTGGTCATATTGAGTATTGAAAAGGTTCAGTATAGGGAATTATGAACGAAGCGATTTTAGGTGGTGAGGGAACTGAAGCATTGGTTTCAATAAATTTGTTCTATTCAATTTTTTTTTCAGGAATGTTATAAATCTTAATTGTCTTTCGTTGCCAATATTCAAAAAGAATGGAATAAATATGACAATGAAGAACTGTGGCGAACAATAAAATATTTAAAAATAAGGTACGCTAATAATATTTATATGGATAACTACCTTAGTATTTTATATTCATTTAATGAGACTACCTTGGACGTACGGATATAATAATATGCCAGAAACAAAAAATGTTTCTGAAAAAATATTTAAGATGAAGCCAAAAAAGAGATGTTGGACGATAGAGCTCATTGGCTCCAATAAATACAAATATGAGGACAGGAAAGGTGCCTTAAAGGTAATTATTTTCCTTATGCCTGTCGCTTTAGTACTTGTATTTACACCCGCTGGGTTTCTGTATATTGTGGCTATAGGGAACTGTCTCATTACTTTCCTCATTATACACATTATACTCATTGCCAAAAGGAGTGCAAGGCGTTTAGAGGCGTCACATAACCTGCTCATTAGTAGGTTTGTAACAATTTTTAAGCCAACGGCTCAACCGATTTTCAAGTTTGAGTGCTCAGATTATTCACTGAGCTCTCGTGATTCTTTTGTAACAGTTTGAGCTCAAAATACTGAAATTATGACTGTCGTCTGTTACTTAGGGCTCTTTTTGAGCGAACTTCACAAACGATTTTGAAGTTCGATGTCTCAAGCTTAAGTAATATCAACTGAATGTTGAAACAATTCGAGCTCAATTAAAATAACATTTTTTTATATTTCGAAACCTTCTTAAAAGGTCTTCTAGCGTAGTGGCAGTGTAGCAGAAACAGTTAGCACATATGACCGTCGGGCAACCTGCCACTATTACTGCCTTATTTGTTTGCTTTAACACTAGCAATTGAATGTTCAATATTAAGGTTTAATAACATTTAATTTACTATTAAATTAAATAAATACTACAATTATGCTACTCCATAGTAATATTGGTGGAGAGGATGGAAAAGGATCTTGCATTAAAAATAAATATGTAGTATTATATGTTCTATAAGTTCGTATGATAATGATAAAACAACCATCAAAATGTATGATATCAACTTTTAAACAGAACCATAGAGAGGTACACTAATAATTTGTTAAAACCTAACCTAACTACACACTGTTTACACTTCTGAACTGATGGCTTTATCGGAGACACTCGGATTCCTTTGGGATTCGAAGTTGCTCATGATTAGGAAAGTTGCAATACCACAAAAGTATAGATACTCCTTTCGATACGATACCTAGCTAAAGTATCGAAAACAGATTCCCATTTACCCAAATTCAAGTCTAAGGCAATAGATTAAAATATAAAATGCAAAGACATGAAAAAGGTCTTAATCTTAAACTCTTATACTCCTATTTCTACTAAGAGACGGGATGTTATTGCATATACTTGTATAAACACATTAGTAGATTGTAAAACTTATACCCTGAGCAATAAAAGCATTGACCTACAGGTTTGAAAGAGTAATTCTGAGAGGAATCTTAGGGCCCGTATGCGAGAATGGTAATTGGCGAAGTAGGAAAAATGGTGAACTTTTTTGGCTCTATAAGGAATATAGCATCTCCTTGTACATAAGGATACAGAGGCTTAAATGGCTTGGCCATGTAATGAGGATGAGCGATAAAAGAGTAGCTCATAAACTGTACAGTTACATTCCGGATGGTGTGCGGCAACGTGGAAGGCCGAAGGGCCGATGGAGGGATGCTGTGAGGCGGGATCTGCGACAACTGAGGTTCCCAGTTACCCTTACAGAAGATAAAGAAAGAAGGTTGGCGGCCGTTGAGCAGGCCAAGGGCAGCTTCATGCGTCTGTTGTGCCAGTAAAAGAAGAAGAAGAAAAAGATTGTTAATTATCTTGTTTATAAAAAAAAATTAAACATATTAGGTTATTAGTTATTATTATTATTAAGTATGGTAGTCGGATGCCTTCCAATAAATTCTATGGTTGTTTGCAAGTATATTCAATCCCTTGTAACTCAACATCACTATACAGAAAGCTTTTGCTCCTATACGTGTAAACAAAATTAAGTGCATTTATGTTTCTTCGCAAGTCTGGAGTTGATATGTGGAAGACTCCCGACTACTATACCAAGTTCTATTATTTTTACAAACAACATAACTAACAATCTACTAATATATTTAAGCAGCAATGCAATAACATCCCCTCTGTTAGAAGAAATACTAGTAAGATAGGGTTATTTCCGTAGTAGGGTTATTTTTGTAACTAAAATTATTTTCAAAGAGATTTAAATATTTATTTCAATTAAAAATCATTCTTTGATTAAATTTATTGTATATTAGAAAAAAATGTCAATGTGCTGTACTAAGGTTCATAAAAATAATATTGTTATAATAATAATAAATAGTGTGATTAACCATAAAAATTACTCCATAGTCATATAGTGCGACCTTAGAGAGTATTTGATGGTGTTTGGTTAAACTGTTGCAGAGGACGGAACGGGACGTAAAAGCCGGCAGAGTAACAACGGCTATTGATTCCAGCTAATCTTGGCCAATTAAAACCTGGGCCAGGGGTAACCTGCCTCAAGCTTACAAACATTTTGACAGGATTATACTCAGAGATTTACCTTTACTCAAGTCTGTCAACTAAGCCATAACTAACCACAGGTTGTAAACATTTTATTAAAAGTTAAACGTGATGAATTGCAATAATCCATGTCATATGTTTTCAAAAGTTAGTTATTTATAAAAGATTTATGAATATAAATGTAAAAATAACACTTTGACCTGCTACCGAACGATCTCTGTTTTATGAGTTGATGAGTTTTTTTATTGTCTAGTAGGATGTGGTTGAAATATCTTTCTCTTAAAATGCCCTTCATTCAGACCTCACTAATTAAATCTCAACGTCCCACCGCCTTATCTTCAGGTCCACTAACATTTTCATCTTCCTTCAATTTATTACAAAATATCTTTCCCTAGTTAGTCCAATATTTTATATTTAATGGCTGATATGATCCAAATTTAATCATTTAAAAAGTATGGAGGGCACTATCCTTTAACTCTTTTTTTCACAGAACTATGAAGCTATATAAAGGTTGTTTTTTTTTAAAATCACGTATCGGCCTCTAAGGACCACGTGAATATCAATGGTTAGGCTTCTTTGGGAGTCTTGATTTTCTTTCGTCCCATCGCAGTTTCATGATCATCGACTGCCTTTCTTTTCTTTCTTCGGACCACTTTTTTCCTCTTCCAATATTGGAGAGATTTTCAATGTTTTCCGATACGTATCTCTATCTAGACAGTTGGTATCTGGAATTTTAAGTCTCTTTAATCCACTCTCATTTGCCTCGCGTAATCCTCCCATGTTTTTGTAGCTAAAAAATATTTTCAAATATCTTCTTATTCAATCTTTCCTCCTTCATCCTCTTCATGTGCCATAGAACATTAGCCTTCTGATTCTCATCTCGGTTTCCAGGTCTTTCATTCTTCTCATAGCCTGTAACCTTCTTGTGTTTTCCTGGGCCCATAGATTTTTCTCGAGATCCTCCTTTCTATTTTTAGCAGCTTTTCGAAGTTGGGTAAGCATGTGGTCTCCACCCCGTATACAATCATAGGCCTTATCACAACGTTGTAATGCCTTAACTTTGCATTAGAGGAGAATTTCTTTTGGAGGTTTTCTCTCGGATGCTCTCTTTCTCAGAACTATTGTGACAAATTATTTCCCCCAAGTACTTAAATTTTTTTTTTTCTTGAAATTTACTTCAGTTATAAGCTCTGTTTTTTCATATGAGTATTTTAGGCCTTTTTTCTGCTATTATTTGTAGGGTATTATATAAAGCTTTATTAATGATTAATCATCTACATTATGCTACATAGGAAACAAATAATTGTCAGAGGAAAATAGTAAAGTAAACAATTATTAACCTAAGAATATTTTCTTTAAAAAATAAAAATGATATTAAAATAAAAAAGAATGACTTTATAAAGTAGTGAGCTTTTCAGAAAGAACATTTATATCAAAATATTTAACTTTGGGAACATATATAGGTTTTGTGAGAAATATTCAGTCATAACTATTACTATTAATTATAACTATTACATTATATAAACCACATTTTTGAATTATAAACTTGAGAATTACGTGTTAGATGAAGGTTTGGTCATGTTCAAGCAAACTCCTATGTGATTGCGTACATAAAAAGACAAGAATTCGGAAAGTTTCTTGGCAGAATAAAGAAAAGAAAGAGATGTCTTGGAAGGGAATATGTAAATGTAGAGTTGGAAAAACCAACCTTCACATCAATACTATAGCCAATCTCTGTGGTATAAACCGCCAGCTCGGGACTACTTTATCCATGAGTTACATATAACAAAAGATCAAATAGAGTAAAAATATACTTTGGCGCATGTTTATCCAGTATGATACAACCGACATTCCTTTTAGAGATACAATAGAGAATACAATACATATATATCATACATATATATACATACATACATATATATAAATACATAAATATCCACTAGAGTTCACCAACTGATAAAGTCATAAATAAGATGATCGAGACCTTTAAATGTTTACTGTTGTAAACAATTATTTGTTGTTTGAATTTAATTTTTTTTAATGGACTTTCCAAAAATCTTTAATAATCTCAAATATAGATAATATCACTGAATTATCAATAATTGGATAAAGTTTCCTTGTTATTAGTGCTGCATTAAAAATATCTATTTATCAATAAGTAAATAATTTAAAAAAAAAAAAACGTTAAGTCAGGACTGTAAGTAGTAACAGTCCAAAAAAATTTCTTATTTCACTATACAATTTATCTTTCAAGGATTGAACACTCTTTAGACTAATTAAAATATAAAAGTATTATTGCATATCAGTATATTATTGATATCAGTAGTAAAACATCTTTATAAAAATAAATAAATATTATATTATTATTATTTTCAATATTACACAGCATTATGTGAACATAATTAATAAAATAGATTTTAAAATAATAAAGAAGTGTAAAATTAGAGTAAATAGACACCATAGAGATATGATTAGGCAAATTCCTAAGACAATAACATTAGGCAGAGTGCAAAGAGGAATGAAACATAATACAAAATAGGTGTTAATGGCGAGGTAATATTTAAAAATAATTTGTAACATTAAAATTTAACATCGAAATTAAAGTCGGGTTTAGTGTATTATTTTTAGACACTTATGAACAATAAGATTAAAACATTTAGATTAATTACATTAAGATTTTTAATATGACAATTTGTTTTATTTTTTTTGACATATAGCTGGTCTAGAAGAAAAATGGTATTTTTTTGGTCATTTTTGAAAATGACTTAATTGTGTTGGCGGGCTCAAATGTATTTATTAAGTGTTTTTAAGTCGACATAATAATACTAAAAATTAGCTAGGAAAGGAATTATTAAGTACAATTAGTTCGATTTACAAACATTTAACATAATTTCACAAAATTTTACAGTATACAGTTTTACAGTTGTGTCATTGTTCTTCTGGACTTGCAATATGTGCATCTCATAATTTGGGCTAAAAAAGCTAGAATTTAAAATTTTGGCCTGATATAAATTTTTTAAATATGTAAATTAATATATTACTTTAAAATTAACTATGAAAATAAGAATTTATATTTAAATAACTTATAATTGATTTTAAATTAATAATTTGTTATTTGCAATATTGTTTTTAAATTGTTTATTGTGTATTATTTTTGTAGAGCAATAAAATGAATAATGGGCAAACTGACTGAAGTATATTTCAGCGGTAGAAATAAAGTAAAAAGGCCATAAAATGGTTTATATGGGGGGCCGTAATTTCTTCCAGTAGAAAATAATATTTTTTTTTCTTGATTAATAACAATCGTGGGAAGAATAAAATAAAATATTACTGTCTACCTTCGATATAAATCTGTCATAATGAAATTATATATAAAAAATCGTCTAAGGTACTAGTAATATTTATGCATACAATTGTTTAGCGAATATAAAAGCCTTCTTGACGCTGTCTACGCAACGAAACGCATTAAGTTGGCGAGGCAGAAAGTAGACCTACAAACTAATCGATGAGGTGTATTATCATAACTCCATTGATAAGGTATGTTTACGCTCTCAGATAGAATGGCCTGCTATCTACTTCCAGGAACTTTATACTCATAGTTGTCTTCAAAATAAATAACTTTATAATCTTGTATTAACCCCATAAAATGGTTTTAGGAATAAATTGATAACAAACATAATATGTGAAGAAATAAGATGTAGTTGATATCATTTCCACAGTTTATTTCATAATTCACAATTACATTTTATGAAAATATGATCAAATAAATTAAGTGAAAATATGTAATACAGGGAATTAAAATAAACCAAAAAGCTTAAAGGTTAAAAAAAAAGTGTATAACTTACCTAGAAGATTAGAAAAATGACAGGTGTTAAGAATTCCATTTTCAAAAATTAATTTGTCTCGAAACTAAGTCTGCGGATATATATATACTGCCGGTACAAGTATAATATATATTTATTAATTTTCGTAATTTCATTTAAACAATAATTATTTTATTTTGTAGGTTATAATAAACTTTTGTACGGAAACTATTAAAATACTACATTTTGAGTTTTGTAAATTAGTTTTTAAGATATGACTGGCAAAGTAAAAAAAAAAACTTAACTTCAAGCTCATCCTTACCACGTATGCTGATGACACATGTGTGCTCACAGTTAGTAATAACCCTTTGATTGCATCCCAAACTCTCCAGTCCCATAACACAACCCTCGAAGAATGGTGTCGAAATTGGAGGATAAAAATGAATCCCAACAAATCCATCAAATCACATTTACTCTTCGTCGTAAACCTACTGACTGCCCTACAGTTTCATTTAATGATGTTACTCTTACCACTGTCGAACAGATACGTTATCTTGGACTACACCTTGACAAACGACTAACCTGGAATCCTCACACAAGACTGAAAAGACAGGAAACTGCACACAGATTCGGACTATTACATCACTTACTAGACAAACGGTCTAAGCAATTTGGACAAACGGAGTTGAGCTTTGGGGCTCCACTAAACCTTCGAATTCCTCTCGTATCCAATCCTTACAATCCAGAATCCTTCGTAAAATTCTCAATGCTCCTTATTTTGTTACTAATAAAACCATCCATAAAGACCTAAATGTTCCTTATGTAACCGATATAGCCCGAACCCGATATCATTCCTTCCATTATAAACTCCCTAACCACCCAAACCCACCAGTTCTAACCTTGCTTCCTCTTCCATTTCTGGCAATCCTCCGAGGCGCCTGAAAAGAAGATGGCCTCATGTAAAATGTTTTTAGAGTTCTACTACTGGGTAGTTTCTCTACATTTTGTATCATAACATTATCATTATGTCATTATGATCATATTTACTTGTTGTATTTTTTTACAGTTGTAAATAACAATAAATAAAAAAAACATTTAACGTTGAACTTCAAGCTTCATCAAAACATGAGGATAGACAATAATGAGCTTAGATACATGGAGACCAGATACAGAGGAATTTCCAAATACTGAGTACATCACTCCTAGATAATGAATGCATGCTTTGCGAGTATTTTTTGACTATTGGTGTGAGAGGTGTAATCTTGGTTTTCAGCTACGGGAACTTATTTTTGTTTGCTCTATTGCTGCTTAAATTGAGAAAACGTAAACAGATTAGTAATTCACTGGTTTTTCAGATGGCTGATTTTGCTATCTTACAAAAATTTTTCCCCTTTTTCTAAGTTTTAGTTTTCATTAATGAAATTTATTAAAAAATCTGATGATGTAGCCAATGATAGATTATTTGTTTAATTCGAAAAGATTAATACAGTTTTTTTTAAATATTTAATCATAATCCTTTAGATTTTCTAGAACCACAAATTTTTTAATAGAGATTTTTCTGAATTTTTTTTTTTAATTATGTGATATATTTTATTCCAATCAAACATATTTAATCATCATATCTCTCACTCCCTCTTTCTACTAATTCTCGACATTATATTTATCCTTTAATTTATTACTTATTTATGCTTCCCTATTTTTAAAAGTTATTATTAAAGCTTTGATCATAAATTTTCCAATAATATAACAGAAAAATGCTCACGCGGAAGGGGCTATACGGCACTTGCTATACCGATGACAGAAACACAAATACGGCTTTTGTTATATAGATAATGGTTATTCATTTTCTCAGGATTTATTCTTTTGATAATTTTTCATTAAAAAAAACTTATAAAAAAAATGCCTTCGATTAATAGATAGTGTCCACCTTCCATTAATCTGGAATATGGTCAGAAGATAAAGGATGGATGCTAGCTTTATAACAGAACCTTTTGAAAAGGTACAGAACCATTAACTCGCTTTCGTGTCAACTGTGAAAGGATTCGAGGAGAGTGAAGTCTTGATTGATGGTACAAGCGTGTTACCCTAATCTGCCTTCGTCTTTATAGTAATAATTATTTCCCGTTTCAATTTTGAAAATTTGTTAAATATCTTACAGTTCATATAAATCATATATTCATTACTGTTTGGCACCAGCTTATTTTCGAAGCATGTATAACTTTTTTTCTGATTAATCGATTTTAAATTTGAGTACGTTAATCTATTTTAAATTTAATATTATTGATACACTACATATACAATATTTAGTGAATATTAATGAATCATAAAATATGTATATATATATATTGTAGATACAAGAAAGATCGTACCTGCTGATTTATTATTGATAATATATAAAGAAATAAAAAAACTCAGAAAAAAAGGAACAAGAATGATTGTAAAAAAAATTCTAAGATTGCGAAAAGAAAGCCTCAAGTTCAAGTGGTGAATAACTAATTTCTTGACGTTTTTCCATCGATAGATAGATCGATAGATTTAGATATCATAAGGGTAAAAAAATATAAGATTGTATAAATAAAGTCTAGAATAGCGCATCTCACATCAATAAGACACTCAGGATGTGTTGTGTTGTCTGGGAATCTCACGAATAAAAGAGAAAAAAAAATAAAAAAATAGTATTATTTTTCATACTCAAACTATATCAAATTAACTAAATATAAAGTCTAAGTCATTTCATAAACAATATACCATTAAGTTAAATTATAATAGGATATTTATTAATAGTCATCCAACTAAGTCAGATATGAAATAGCAGAATTTCCTCATATCAGCAATACTTAGTTAATTAAATATTTTAACCCCATTAATATTTTTCATTCCTTCGAAAATTCTAATCTTCAAATTATTATACACTCGATATTTGAAGAATATACGTAAAGGTTTTCATTATTTATTCTATTATAAATTTTATAGAATTGTCTATTGTTAAATTTGGTATATTATGTAATAAATAGAATTTGCGAGCAAAAATATTTATTTAAGAGGGAGAAATACTTGCGCCCTAAAATATCGGGGATTTCCTTGATCCAGCGAACAATTAACGAGAAGTTATCAAACGAACAGAAAGCGATAGTACATTGATTGGCACTCATAAATACAAGCTATATTTGATGGGCTTCGAACTGTTCTGGCAAACAGTTCGAGAATGGGATTTACATAACCTCGAACTAGACTTTTCCCAAGAACAGTTAATTGTTTTTGCAGTTTTAATTTACCGTTTTTTTAAAAAAAATATTTAGGCAACTACAAACCAAATTTATTAAAATGTGTCAATAAAAAATAATATTGTTTTAAAATAAATACTGTCTTATGATAAGAAGTAGATTCTTTTTGTTCTCTTCTTCTGTAAAGATGAATATGACTATTTTTAATCTAGTCAATTCATGAATGCCTAGGATAACTGTAACAATTAACAGTACAAAGGACAACTTTAACAACTGACAACCGTTGTCCTTTGTAATACCATCAGACAGCCCTTACGAAGCCCTGCAAAGTTGGTTAACGATAAATAGTTTTCTTTTACTATTTTGATACCTTTATTGACCGCCACCCGGACAATCTTTTTCCAATAAAAAAATATCCCTATTTGAGAAGAAATGATATAAACAAATCTTGAAGTCTATTTCATTGAATTTTTACTTTTCCTCAGCGGCTTAAAATAAAGGAAAACTATAATTATTACTTATAATCAATTTTATTTCGGTTTCTTGTTGTTTAACTGGGATCCATTTTTAATTAATTGATATTAAGTGAGGGTGTAGGTCCTAGTATCGAAGGGATCCTTACAATGTTAATAAATATTGAACTGACAGGCAAAAGTCCGAGTAGTAGACCGAAGCGTAGGATGGAGGATTGTCTTAAGACTTGGTAGATTTGGATTTGGACGGCGGTCACAAGACAGATGTAGAGGACGACGATTGGGGTTATCGGCATTGAACCTTTAGGTTTGCTAAGCGTTTATTATTATTATTAAACAATCAAAATGATTAACAGAAAACCATTTGGACTTTAATACACCCACAAGAATTGAATATAGAACTGTAGAACAATAACTGTTTTTTATTTTAAAGATAAAGATTAAGATTTAAAAAGATTTGTTTTTTTATCATTTATAACAGTTTTATGTAAATATTTAAATATCTGTAATGTTTTGGCTCTAATTCACTGGGTATTTTCTAACATAATCCTCTTTAACCCAATCATGTTATATAAATTCTTTTTTCATGAATACAACACATGGAAGTATTTATACCAATTTTGCAGGGTTTTTATTTCTTGTATTTTAATCTGATGAATTGTAAACTTTTCCATTTTAAGCAATGTTTCATATAAACTAAATTTGTTAAAAATTGTGATGATATTCTAATAAATATTGATTAATGTAATTATTAATATAATATTACTTAATTATGATTTTTCATAATTTTATTCTACTTTTTAAACATTTAATTTTTTATTTGAAATATAAATTAACAGCAAGTATATACGGAGCCATGAGGAAAAATAACACAATACGCTCCTCAGATAAGAGCTCATTTTTTCCCCAATAAGCAGATTAGTCGTTATTTAAACATAGGACTCACTAAGGAGATTATGCCAACCTTTTTCTCCTTAAAAAAAATAAATAAAGAAATAAAAGGCTCAAGCAGCCAGTACTTTATTAAAATTAGTAGTTAAAATTCGTAACGGAATGTAGGCGACTCTTGGTAAGAGCCGAACTAGAGAGGGCATCTCTAGGGGCCTATTTGTGATAATTGTCAGTAATTGGTTTAATTAACTGTGAGGGGAGTGTGACAGCGCATTTGGGTCAGTCAGTGCGTGCCACTTAAATGTTATTTGTGCAACGGCTATCTGCAATTGGAACATCTTACATCTGTTCCAACGAGTGTTAAGTTATACATCTGTACCCGTATCGACCGCTCCAATCAGGATATCCCCGCTTATCGGATCACTTTCCTATGATGGTTAGGTTACCCATCATATCAATCAGAATGGAAATAATAAATAAAATTTTGTTTTCTGTAATTCAACCAATCGAGAGAGAGAAATATAAAACTCTCTCTCTCTCTCTCTCTCTCTCTCTCTCTCTCTCTCTCTCTCTCT
>NW_027111420.1:1149436-1151554 GCF_000696795.3 Halyomorpha halys
TATATATATATATAACACACACATATTTAGATTTCAATAACATAATTACGGAAATTTTATTACGGAATTTCTTCTCAAATTACAAATGCATAATCCAACGCAAAGGTTTTCTGGTCTGATTATTATGCTAATAATTTGTTCCCAAATGAAGGTAACTCCGGCCGTTTTGGTTACTAACCAAGGCAATGGCAAAATAATCGAACAATCAATATTTTAATTGAATAAAGTATTTGAATTTGTATTGTCGAATTATTATACATTGAATGATTTACATTGGGTTTTATTTTGTTGAATTATAGAAATTGAAAATTATAAGAATTGATTATAAGCCGACAAGTGGAGGCAGATAAAAAAGAAATAATAAAAGTTTTTAGACATGAAGAAAAAAAAATTATAAAGAGGAAATAAACTTTTGATTTTATTTTTTACTTAATTTTCAATAATTATCATTTTTCATTAAAACAATTTTTATAGCTTTTACATAATTCATAAATATATTTCTAAACTGAAATGATGCTACTACTATAACACAGGTTTAAGAAATGAAAAAAAAAATTAAGTTATTATGCAAAACAAAGAAGGTGTTCCGTTATTTGAATTTATTATGAGTGCATCTATCAACTACTAAGTTGTATAGATATAAATCAAAACTTCAAATAAATTTTTGAAATAATATACTCACACATGTCTGTACTCAGCTAATCAACGGTGGTCACTGCATTTAAAGCAGTCATATTTTTCAACCTTGGAATGAAATTGACCTAAATGATTTAGAAAACAGCAGATAGCGACATAAGTGACATGAGATAGCGGTTAACTTAATACCGTATGCATTTATAGCTTCTATCACAAAGCCAAAAAATGTTTAATGTTGGGTACTTTAATTGGAATTCCCTTACAATAAGAATTGTATTATGTTCTATCTTCAATCTATTATTATAGAAGGTTTGAAAAATTAATTTTATTACACAGTCATTAATATATTTTTAATTAATTATAGTTACTATGGTGATCTTATGACGATTGAAAGTGGAAGTCTTAAAATAATAACAATAATCTTTATTTATTCTGTGATTGATCCCTTTAGAATAATATTACAGCGTCGAAATTAGGCTTTTGAGCCTTAGAGTAGAATACAAAATAAAAAACGTCATTATGTGTAATGAAAACAATGATTTTGAAAAGATAAAAATTTACAACAATATTTAACATAATATATAAAATAAAATAGAACCAAACGTCATATCATTATACATAAGGTGACTAACTTGTGATAATAAATAAAAAGAAAAACATATATAAAAAATCAACTTCAATTTAGACAATCTGACAATTGAGAAAATAGCACTACTGGAAATATTTAGGAATCAAGATTATTTTTTAAATAATATAAAATAGTAATAGGTCGAACACATTGACATTTTAACTGCCACATCAATTATTTCTGACAGCTCAGGGAAGAGTATATTGGAATATTATGCTAATCCTCTTCTGCTAGACATAACGGTGTCTATTTCATTCAGCGCCATAACTTCCCTGTACTTGAGCACTTATCGGCTGTCACAGAACACGGCGCATGCAGCGTCACGTCAGGTAATGTAATAGATTTGTCACTAATTAACTACGCGGTACGGTGTGGAAGGTCAAAGTCACGTGATACTTCGGTGTATTTTTTAAATTATTTGTCGTAAACAGTGCCGAATATTGTTCAAGAAAAATTCAAATTTGCCGCACAATACATGTAGCTCTCCTCAAACATGGAATATATACCATTATAAACCAAAGGTCGTTTACTAGCATGGTATATGAGTAAACGAATTTGAACACTACAGGAATTATGGAGAGCTGCGTGTGTAGGTGAACACAATGGTAAATGAACTTGGAGCATTATCTGTTATATCAGCCCAACACCTCAAAATCCTCCAAGTATGAGGAGTTCAGAAGATGGATTTCATATACATTTATGATGCGTCAAATGTGAAGAATAACAATATTCTTATTTGAATAAATAAATTGGTATCTATGTTAAGTCTCAACACTCATTTTTATTTACTTAACAGCCAAACATCTCGGCCAATGCGGCCATACTCAAGGACAATCGTAATTATAAATTGAAAC
>NW_027111420.1:1151622-1153542 GCF_000696795.3 Halyomorpha halys
TATATGTATATAATACACATATATATACAATCATACATAATACTAATCAAGCAGGATGCATTTTGATGTAATTCCACTGTATCTCTTCAGAAACATAATCTACGCTTTAGTATGCGAAATTTACTACTTAAATTATAAGCGGCGTTTGAGATTATAATTTGTCAGTATTAGAAAAAAAAAGATAAAATAAATCCTACTAATGGTAACAATTTCGTAAGTTATTCTTTTTACTTAATTAAGTACCAACAATGAATTAGATCCATACACTTTTATTTGAGGTTTAAATCAGTCGATATAAATAATTCGATTGTGAAATTCAATAAACTTGGCGATGAAATCTCAATTAACAGTTTTTATCACTCTGAGAATGTGTACAACCTCTTCATATGCTGACCATTATGAAGTTTATTAACTTAAGATATTTCTAAGTTACACATAAGTGTTTAACTTTTTATTAAACAATAAATAAAAAAAAATAAATAAGTTTATTATTATTAATAATAATAATTACGGTCAAATCCAAATATTATTAATGGACTGTTTTATATAAAAAAATAGATGAAATACCTTATTCATAAAAGAACACGAAAAGCCAGAGAGACAAAGCATCGAGCAAAAGTTACGTACCATATCGTCAAATCAGAGCAAACTCTGGTTTTTCTGAGTTCATGTTTTATCTCGCATCCAAGATATTTTATCATAGAATAAATATTTAATCACGAAAAGCGTATCAAATGCAAATTTATTCATTATTCTAAAACTTGTTTACAATAAAATTTGTAACTCTCGAATTCGAAGATAACAACTTCACAAAAAAACGAAAGCAACATTTAAGTGATTAATTCACGTTTTGTAGAATAAAATTTGTATATAAATCGAAATGCCCAAGCACAGGTTCAAAATGGTTTTCAGATAATGTCAGAGCTATAACCTGTCATTTTTATTTTATTATTATTAAAATGACAGGTGATAGGTCTAATACTGTCTAAATTCAATTTTCAATAATTTATGCACTAATACACAATACTTACTAGTAGTTTCGAATTGGTGGAAATGAAATAAGTCATCATAGTACAAATAAGCACTTAGTGTTACAATCAACCTTATTTGATTTCAGTTGAACATTTACGATGTTCAAGCAGCCCATATACACCAGACGTAAACACAGAAGCAAGATTTAAATGCCTCATGCACTAAATTGCAAAATATTTTTAAACATGGGTTAAAATTTGTTATAAGAGATTATCCTTAAGACATTGGAACACCGATTCTCTCTCTAGGGATTAGCCAAGTTATTGTCAAAGTAAAAATGTAATATGTTGCTAAGCCTGGGTCATAAAGTGGAGTAGTCCGCCCATAAAATAAGCTCTATAAAATACGGCCTCATAAAAAGTTAACTGTATATGAGGGGCATGGTCCGGAATGTCATCTGGAATTTCGGGTTCATATTCAATGGAAGGTCTATGTTTTCTAGAATTCAAGATATCACTACTTCATTTATTTCAATATACTATCAGAAAACATAGTAAATGGCATTTAAGTTCCTAAACATTACATAAAAAGACTACAGTTTCATTTATGTACTGGTAAGATTGTAAGGCTATTATGTGATGATAAAAAAGGTCGAAACTTTTAAGGGATCCTTATAAAGAAAGACCTTACCATCAAATATGTTGTGTTCGATCACGTTGGTTAGATATTCTATTTTCCTGTCTATACCCGTTCTTCGTTTTTCTGCAACAGCATCTTTTTTACTTTCAACCGTTTCTTATTAGGTATTCCGTTTAACCGTTCCGACACTCAGTTGGAAAAAATGACTATAATAGCTACAGCCCAATCACCTTCATGGATAAGAAAATAAAAAAATTATGATAGATGATGAATGATAATTTTTTTTTTATATTAATAGATTTATTTATT
>NW_027111420.1:1153621-1155191 GCF_000696795.3 Halyomorpha halys
TAATCTTTCAAATTAATTAAGAATAAAAAAAAAATTTTGATTACAATTTAATTTTTTGTGTTATTTTTTACAATTTCAAGTTCTATCGGGCTTAAAAAAAAACCCTATATATTTCTTATAACCGTATTTTAATAAATAAATTTAATACTGTATTTAATAGACTTTGAACCAGGGTAGGTTGCATTCGTTATGATAGCTCATTAAAAACAACTAAAATTTTTTTACTTATTAAATTTAATTAATTGGATTAATTCCTATCTCAGTTAATCATCAGAAATTCTGTACATCGAAAAACGTGTAGAAATAAGTAATGATGATAATGATGATACGTAATGGTAATGAGAAAGAATCTGAATAATACTCAATGATAGGAAATGTTATAATTTAGAATTTCTGAATTTAATAAAAAAAGACACTACATAATCGAAATAAATTTGTAAATTATTAATATTTAAGTAAAAAAGTATGAAGCTTTTATGGTATGATACTATTGAGGATCCCTGAGCCCACTCTATCCCCCACGTGTGAGGGGTAGAGCAGAGCTCAAGAGATCCCAGCGCATCCCTCTCGCCGCATCACTGGTAGTGAGCCAGTGGAGGCTGAGCAAGTGCGCTAAAGTCGCAAACACTCAACTTGAGTGCAGAATTTATTTTAAATAAGTAAATGACCATTGCCAGAATTCCAATTGTAATGAATGATGATAGAATCAAATTCAAGTTTAGAAATAATAGTTGGTAAGGTTGGTAAATTGACAGTCAAGGCCATTACATGTAGTATCTACAATTAAGCCTGATCTAGTGAGACAGTAGTGTCCAACAATAAATACTGTCATGACGGCCAACGTTTATATAAACATATATCTTATTTTCATTTAAATAACCAAAATTAAATGGTACCTACTGCTATGTTTCTTGCTAATCACGGTTCTAAGCTGGATGGGGGTTCCAAAAATAGTATTTATTTATCCTTAGAAATCTATTACCTATCTATTTAAATCAACGAATAGACACAACAGACCTTGCTATGGTACGCTAGATAAAATTGGTCATTGCATTTCATTTCCAAATGTGTCGCGTACACTGATTTACTTAGATATGCTAATCAGGTTGAATGCAGGGCATTTAAATCATAAAAGCAATTTGTAATAACATTAGATTTATTACATTTATTTACAAAAGAGGTATAATTGATATAAGCGAAACATGAGCAGGTTGACATAACCATAATTAATATTGCTATGAAATCTATTTAATTAAAGTTAATTTATGCATATTTATGAGCTGAAAACTGTTGCTAATAATATTCCAAATATCTATTTAATTAAACCTAATTTAGCCGAGTATTGTCAATACATAGATTTCATAGTAAATCGATAAAAATATCAAAGAACAGTTTATTCAAGAACTAGTTTAACTTGTTTTAATAACTTAAAATTATTTTTTAATCCATTATACATAGAAAATATAGGGTGTTTTTTTAAGCCCGATAGAACTTGAAATTGTAAAAAATAACACAAAAAATTAAATTGTAATCAAAATTTTTTTTTTATTCGAAAGATCAATACGTGACA
>NW_027111420.1:1155241-1157976 GCF_000696795.3 Halyomorpha halys
AAACATTTTCGGTGTGAGGACGATAATCATCTATATTGACAAAGGTCAAGAATGTATTATTGTAATATAAATACAACTTTTAAAATTTGCAATTATGTAATGCCATGGAAAATTGTATCAACTATAGTAATTTTTCAAGTCACGTAAAATAAGCCAATAAAAAGACGATGATTGAGACTGCCTAGTGGTATCTAACTATATTTTAAAGTAATCAAGAAACCTTTATTATAGGCTTTATTTTTTTAAAAATTATTTGAACATCAATGATGACGTGACATTACATTTTATAAATATAAAATATATAGAAGAATTTTCGATTTTGACTTTATTAAAGAGAAATCTGGTCGTGCATCGGGTAGGAAAAAAACTGCGATTTAGAGGTAAAAGCTTCTTTACCAACAAATCTAGGTCAGTATACTGGAGATTTACACAGACGTTTCTGTAATGAAAGGGGTTCAGTATTCCCTAATCCATTTCATCAGGGGTTTTCCCCGTTAAGGAAAAAACTTGGCTTCACAGTTAGCAATTACTCATTTTAATGAGCCTTGACAATCGACCTTTTTTTTTTAATTCCATCTGAAGTGACTTGGGTTCTACCCGATCGTAATACAGACTTGTAGTTTTGTTTAAAGAGCTCCAAACCAGATCTGAGAAAAATCAAGAAGTTATCTACACATTAGATTACAATATTTATTAATTTTGCTTTAATTTTACTGCAGATAAGAAAGCTTTGTATTCTTGAAGGAAATAGAAAAGAATAATCACGTAATCGAATACTTCTACTAGCCTTTTACGTTTTAGATACCAAAGAACAAATTTGGTTCCGCTTCTATCAATCCGTAGTAAAATCAATGTTCGACCAAGACTCTAACCACCGACTATCTCATTTTGATTAAATGTTAGAAATTATACGGTTTGGGACTTAGATGACCCTCTTTCAATTTTATAAAATTCTACACGCTACTTACGCTTACGTCAGCGTAAACGTATTTTTCTTGTACACCTACCTTACAGCTCTTGTAATTTGGTCAGAATTTGAAAGAAAGTTGGAGATTAGAGTTTGAGTAATCTATTTTGTCAAATATCATATTATTTCATACTTTCCGCAGATATTCTCAACCGACAAATTATTAACCTTCAGGCATACGTAATTATGTACTCAATAGAAATGCAAATGTGCTGGAAAAGAAAAATTTCCAGGAAATAGAATTTAATGAAAATAAAACAAGTGATTATAATAATATATATGTATAAATAAGAAACAAAATAAATAGTTGACATTTACTATTCGAGTACAACCCAAACAATATAAGTAATGTGGATAAAGAAAGAAAGAAAAAAAAACAGAATTCTAAAAGAAAACTGTTTACCTAGTGATAAATTGTTTAATTAATAATATTAAGTAAGATGTTCTGTCAAGTATTTGACGAGTTACGCAAGTGATTGCTCTGATTATGTATGATTTTATTATACATATCAAAATATTTTTTTAATTAATTAAATAAATAAGCTATTATTTATGAATGTATATTAAATATTTTTGAATAATAAGAATTATAATTTATTTCGTGTGAAGTGGGGATTAGGACGTTGCAATTTAATTTAAACATTAAAAATAATATATGGTTTTACAATTTAAAATTTTTAAAATTGACGAATAAAATTCTTCTAATTAATATAAATAATCTCATAAATTACTTTATTGGGTATTGCATTGCGACTTTCATATTTAAACTGACGGATTTTTATTCAATGTATCTGCTAAGCTAACTCGCGCTACTATCTTTTTTTTAGGCTTAACCAATTCAGAAAAAAAAATCTAGAGGGAATCGGAAATCGAATCTTCATGGTTCAGAGGAGGACCTACGCCACCGTTCAACCACCGCCGCATATCAAAAGTAAAATGGCAAGATCTTCCTTTTGAATACATTTGAATCCATGAATACATAAATAGGATCGTATATTTGCGTAACATGTGAAGCTACTTACGCATGAATAAGATTTCAATAACGAAAAATACTAATAATTTGCCATTGGTAGATAAAATATTTCTCAATAGCCAGTCCGGACAATTAACAGGTGGGCTGGATATTGAATGCGTGCTTGAGTGAGGTATGGTAGCTATCTAAACCTCAATATCTAACCTATTGATTGAGGGTTTCACATCCACCCTGTCAATTGGCAGCGTAACTTCAATTGACGAACCCGATCAGAGTAAATTGAACCCCTTTCCTTTTTTCATCCTCCAGCTCTTTACAGGATATATTCAAAAATATATTTACTTCTTAGAAATAATATTCAAATATTTATATTTCTTTATAAGTTCTCCTACAATTAATTATTTATTTAAACCTTTAACACGTGATACTTATAGTGATATTGGATATATGGTAATCTAGTACAAGAGCCCAAGAAGAGAAAAAAAGTAAGTTATTTCACCCCAATTTTTTATTACTTTAATGAAAAGTATGTATAATTAGTAGTCAAAATTGATGTGTCTGCCAAGTATACGTAGGGTGAATAAAAAATGGCAGCTTTTTAAAAAAGTTATAAATAATTAATTATTCATTTGGAGATCTATATCTTAAAAACTACCAACAACATTAGAAAATCTAAAAGAACATTATTTAAAGGAGAGTATAATTGCTTAAATATGAGCCCTAATAGAGCTATTTAGCTCAAATTAAAGCTAGTGAAATTTACTATAAAATAATTATGAGAGATAGTTGACCGTG
>NW_027111420.1:1162206-1215226 GCF_000696795.3 Halyomorpha halys
CTAGAAACTCTAGCCGAAACGTCGGCACATTAAAATAAGTTAGTCATACTTATTTGTGTTTCATTGACCGCACCCCCAACCATCTTCTCCTCATTTACTATAAAATAGTTTATGTCGTTAATCTTCGTAGGGATATTAGTTTTTATGATATTCGCATATGAATATAAATTTGGCAAATGAAAATTAGTAGTCAAAATTGACGTGTCTGCCAAGTATACGTAGGGTGAATAAAAAATGGCAGCTTTTTAAAAAAGTTAAAAATAATTTAAAACTGTGTATTTTGTATTTTTAGTTAAATCGTAAATTTTGCGTTAAATATCCCTGATCTTTTAAAAAAATTAAAAATACCAGGAGTTTTTATATCGAATTAACGATATTTATTATTAATATATCGAACTACTTTTTCAATATATTTGAAAACTACTGATATTATGGATCCATTGATCCCTGATTTGATTACAATTTTATTGGATTTAAATTTATTTATGTATTATAAATTAAATATATAATTGAAAAGTACAGTATATTTTCTGAATAGAAAGCAAAAAAGAAAAGGAAAAGGCCGATCGATCTATTATAACACGTGAGCAACAGCATCTGGCCACCCTCCTAGGAATGGGAACTACATAGTGCAAGAGCCCGATGGAAAAATACTCAGTTTTATAACCCCATTTTTTAATACTTTAATGAAAACTACGTATAATTACTAGTCAAAATTGATGACTCCGCCATGTATAGTTAGGGCAATAGAATATGGCTGTTTTAAAATAACACAGTGATTATTAAATAAAGATGCAGGATTTATATAGATTAAATATTTTATTTTGTTGGAAATCCACGTTTTTCTAAGACCGCTATTAATAAAATATGAACGGAAAATCACAGATCAAGATAATATATTAAAATGAAGGTCACTTATAAATACCAAAACTGTTTTTGCTTTAGAATAAGAAACTGATGCATGTATTAATGAATACCAAACTAATAAGTATGCATAAAATGAAAAAGTATTTGCATTTTTCTTCATTGCATTCATCTAGCTTATGTATTTTTCAATATAAATTGATTAATTCTACTACATGAAACTAGCTGAAAGGATTGAGCTAGTAACTAATATATTATTACTTATATTTAAATAAACTGTATATTAAAATAAACGATTTATTGTTTATATAATCATAGATTGATACTTGTTCTAATTCGTTAATTCGGGGTTTAGCTTAATTTTGCAGAATGTATTTTAATTATCACCAATATAATTTATAAGTAGTCTGATTCGTTTTGTAGGGATATTAAAATGTGTTCTTCATAGAATCAAAAACTTTGAAAATTAAGTTTTTTTCCCCAAGTCTCAAATTATTAAAAAATTGTTTTATACTTAACTTTAGTTTGCGAGATTCGTGAAGTGGCCATAACCAAAGTTTTGTCTCAACTGAGATCAACACGAACTGTTTACCCAGGCGAATATAAAGGAACAGGCCAATTTTAAGCCTTCGTAAAAATGCGAAATCATGTTTTAAAGATATTTGAATAAAAGCGTAAAATGTAGAATGAGTCAGAAAATCACGGCGAATAATAAGACAATAAACAAGACGGTAATTTGACGTCTCTACATCTAAAATTAATAACAGAACTGATAAAACGTAAAAGGAGAACTAAATTAATATCCACTATTATAATACATCTAATTTGTTTTTGTTTTAAAGGAAAGCGGTAAAAGTACCCAATAGTACCTTCTACTGCTTAAAAAACTTAAAAAGTACTAACATCCAAATTATTTTTAGTTATCAAGGGGGATCATTGATAAGCCAGGCGAAATCGACCAAATTTGTTGTAGAGCTAATGAAAATTATTGTATAATTGTTAATGTGTAAACCTTGTGGTTGAAGGCTAAAAGTACATACTACGCAAATCTCAATCACATGCGTGAAGTGTGTTGTTGTTGGTGTGAAAACAAAATGTAAATTATGGTTCTTTAAAAAGAATTTCCAGAGAAAAATCTTAGATGCACTAATAATGTACGCTAAGGAATTCCTGTTCATACTCAACCAAATGGTTGATTTTAATTAATCAAATGATTAATTAAATAATTAAAACACACTACGATTATTCAGAAAATTTTTGGAGCGCGTGGCCAAATATTTACAATTTAGGAAGTGGAATCACATTCCTAAATAGGATGGAAAATTAATTAATTTACTCAATTAATTTCATTTCTACCAATGTATTGCTTTCACTATGCCATCAAATTTTAATTTTAAAATACATCTTATTTTTCGTTCTAGTATTGTTTTTATTGGCACTTGTTTATTATTTAACATAATGGAGCCGAAGGCCACAACATTAAGATAGAAGCACCATTATTTAATCATTTATAATCGTTTAAAGATTGTAATGACTTTTAAATATTATATAATTTGCTTATTGTATATTTGGATTAAATACTAAAATTACTATAATTTGGATAATAAAACACCGACTTCACGAGATTTTACCAAGATAAAAATGATTTAACATTATCAAAAACACTTCCTATACTTTTTCTTTAATTGCAAATTTAAGAGTTTTTAGAAAATGAAATTCCTTGTTTTACCAATACAATAATTTACGATTTAATCTTTCAAATTAATTAAGAATAAAAAAAAAATTAAAATAAAAAAATAGTATAAGAAATAAAAAAAAATTAAAATAAATAAAGTTAGATTACTTAAAATAGAACTGAAATAAACAAAAACATAATAATTATATATTGATACAGAACCACTAAAACTAATGGATTGATACTTAGAATAATGTTTTAAATATTCTAAATTAAAGCTCAAATTTGAATGTTGATTAAAAACAAATAAATATATACATATACGTAAATCAATGAAGTAATTAATAGCTTAAGATTTCGCAGCAGATTTTCCGAAATTAAGTACCCACTTTATAATTATGGATTGACTCATGGCAACAGTAACATAATATAAAATTATCTATCACAGTCGAATTCAAACCAGTGCCTTACTACTAGGCCACACTGCTCCCATCATATTTAAAAAAAAAATATAAAATAATTATAAGATTTAGTAACAGTAATCCCTTATAAAGTATTGCATACCTGACACTACACGGGCTAAAGCTGTACAAATTTATTTATTATTTTATAATATTACTTTAATGCTGAAATTTAGTCGTTACACGCACGTACATAATTTAATTTAATTTAGGGAGTAAAATTGCAACAGTCCTTTATGCTGGAGATATTTCAGTTTAAAATATTCTGATGTAATGGTTTTTGCAGTGTTTTTTGACTACTTAAATTAATATATGATTTTTTTTAAAAATCTTAATGTAATATTATTCTGTTTATCATTTTTATAATTTTAAAAATGAATCAGTTACCACAATAATTAATTCATGCTCTATTTAATCGTATTTATTATTTTTTAATTTCATTTTTATAGTTTAGTACGCCATTTATTACGATTTTGGAACTTAGCAATTAATGAACGACGCTATGATAATTTTTAAAACAAATATTAATGAAAATAATAGTTAAAAATTAAATGAAACTAAGGGTTTAAAAGCTTTTTAACGGCAATGAATTAATAGTATTATTACGTTTTATGTTAAATTGATTGATTACGATTAAATTATAGAAACCTTATAATTCGATATATTTTTTAATCCTAGACTTAAAGAATTGTCGTGGACAAACTCACCGGCGGAGAAACATCGCCTCCACTTGTAGACGAGAGACAGGCCGAGACAGTACACAGTAAGTAACATCACAGACTGAGCTGTACTATCTAGTCAATGTGACGTATTGCCCCCTCCATCTGTCTTATCAGCTACTTCACTGCTTTGTGTACTTGAGTGAATGCCTATCTTCCAACACATATATTACATCGTAATAAATTTATTGGAGAATACAGTCAAAATTGAAGAATTTTCGGTTTATTTCCAATAAAGAATATTTGAAACAGGCTAAAAAAAAAACTTGATTAATTTTAAGAGTTTTTAACAATGAATTTGGGTATATTATCAATTTACATATTTTAGATATAAACTCACCAAAAACACGACCAACTAAACAATAACTGACTGACAAGAAAACAAAAACAATTTTTTTAAAAATTAATCACAAGTACTAACATGAGTTGTTTTCTTGTAACTACATTTTAAAAAGGTGAGAAGGATTGCATGTGGTCAATGGATAAGGGCTGAAACGTTAAATACCATATACATGATGTGAAACTGATATAAAAATGTTTATTGTATTAAAAAATTGTAATATGGTCCAAATGATTACACTTAGTCATTTTGAATTATATTAATTAATCAAAAAGCAATCCTACAAGAAAAAGTATCAATCAAAATAAAGTTTATATAGTTACATATATAGATAAAAAAAAATTACCCCCACCTCTCTTAATAATGTATAGTTTTAAATTTAACTAACTTTTTTATTTTTAAAATCTATATATTAGTTAGTTTTTTTTAGTTTATTTATTTATTTGTTTTTCTGTAAACTGATCTACTGCTGTGACTAAGGGTATTACTTTACATTTCTATGGAATGATAAATTCGTTTAATTTGTTTAACCGATCGAAAGTGGGTAGAGGATCACTGTAGAAGGTCTGAGAGAGTGAATAAATTTGTCAATAAAATGAAATAAAATTGTTAAATATAAAAAAAAAAAAAAAATTAAAATATTTGTATTTAGCGTGTAGACGAGTATTGATTGTAAAAGGAAAACGAAGGGAAAAGAATTCTTTTTTTTTGTTATATCATGTAAATACATGTCCGAGTGGATTGATTGGTATGCTGTTTATTTTGACAACCCAATGTTGTCAGTTGACAACCCGATGTTGTGGGCAGCATGGTTAAATAAAGCATTTCTCTCTACATTTATATTTTTTTTATATATAATAGTTTTTATTGATGAATAATAATAAAAGCAATAATCAAGGGCAAAAATTATTAGCGCTCTAAGTATTCATTCATACAGAATATATAAACATATCTAAAGAATAAAATAACAGAGATAAAAAAAAAAAGATGTAAATATAAATCGACAAATTAAAAAATGATATATAAAAAATATTATATTGACGTTATAATTAATAGTAATTAATTGGTAACAACACACAAGGTATGAAAAATTAAAATTAAGTTTTAAATATACATAGAATCCGAAAATCGAAAAACAATAATAAAATAAATACGAATCAATACAAACCGAAATCGGGACCGATTGGCTAGATAACTAATAAGCAATAGTTAAAAGACGAGTTTTTTAAAAACTTTAATGGAACTTGCTTGAATTAATCTTTTCAAACCCCTTTAACTTTTCGTATATAGTATAATTCACCAAGAAAAAGCAGGAAAAAATTTATGAAGAAATGAAAACGTTATACCCACATGACTCAAATGATATAAATGTTATTGTAAAGTAATTTAAAAGGTAATTAACAACAACAATAAAAGAACATAGAAATCTATCCCACAATTATTACTACACCAACGATTGTGCAAGGAGGTGAATTGGTCAGAATGACGCTCGACCACCAGATTTTTTCCCAATCAATGGTAACCAATTAATGTGGCTGGGTGGACTCCAGGAGGACTCCAGAATCCACAGGGTTGACCCACGGCTACAGAGTAACAGAACAATTTTTTGCCCAGCCGGTTCGAACCCGGGTCCTTGGAGTTAGTATCATCGTGCCTTATCACAATGCCACAGCAATCCCCAATCTATAGCCAGGTGAAACTGTTTCTACTGAATAATTACAGACAACGAATAATAGATTTGGATCATATTTTGTTCTAAGAACGGCTAGGCAACACGATGTGATTTTGTTTCATGATCACCAAACACAGCGAACCCAAGGAAACAATTGAGAAATTTCGTTGAGAAATACTTTTGCATGCAACTTACTGGCCGGACTTGGCTCCTTCCGATTATTACTTCATTGCAACGATGGAGAACACGCACTTGCTTCGCAGTGCTTTATCCTTTACGAAAATTTTTCCACGATTAGTTTGTCTCCAAAAATAACCAACTAATTATTTTGGTGTGGTATCCACAAATTGCCACAGAATGAGGGAAAATGTATAGCTAGCAATGGGCAATGCTATATAACAAATATCCATCTTTATAACTTACGATTTAATGAATGTCATATGAATAATTAAGAAATGAATTAATTAGGAAAGTGGGTTTTTCCTATGTCATGAACAGCTTAGATTATTATCTTAGTGCCATTTAACTTAATAAATAACAAATTTAATGGAATTCCCTAACACTTAATTCGTTGTGGCTTCCATTCGTATGTTTTTTTTTCTGCCAAGACTCCCATTGGAGTCCTTTACTGCCTAACCATGGTTGTGGGTCAAAGTTTTTCATTTTATGGGACTACCACTCAATGAAAGAAGTCATTACTTCCATTTAAATATTGATAATTTATTTTTGTAACATTTCAATTTAACAAATTTACATTTTTAATAAATTATTAAAATATAATTAAATTATAAATATATAATTAAATTTAAGGGTGGATGAGAATGAGATTGAAAATTTATAATTACTAAAGGCTGCGCGCTCAGGTCTGTATTGAAAGAATATTTTTAGCTTTATACTTAGTTTTTAGTGATTATAGGTACAATTTGGGAAATTAAGTTTTGAAATAATATTTTATGTAATAAAATACTTTTTTTTCTCTAAAAATTAAGAGTAAGTTTTTTCAATCTAGTTAAAAAAATCTTCAATTATTAGAAAAAAAACATAATATAGTTCTATAGCACTGCAAGAAAATAAGATGTAGCAGACCCCTCCATTATTTCTTTATATAGTGTAAATTATGGTATTATTTATTTGATATTATTGCAGCCAGATATCTTTGATCAATAAGAACTAAAAATTATAAAAGAATATTACAAAAACTTACATACACAGAAAAAATAAAATAAAAGAAACTAAAAAAAAAAGATTAGTTCTTATTAAAAAATTTCTTTTCAATTGTCCGAAGACAATGTGGTAAAACAAAGTCGGCTTTGATTTATATTAAAGCAGAATTTCTTCTACAAGAGCCAGTATGTCGAATACTGACAACTCTTTTTCTACTCTTGATTCTATTTTCAACTGTAAAGGGCAAGTATAAAAAGTAAGAGCCTCCTTGATAAGGAGATAACATCAATAGAGAAGGCTGTGGCTGGTCTTTGAAGTTCTATCTTTATCTAACTTAGATCTCTTCTAGAGCAAGCTTATAAATATATATTTATGTTAATTCAATATCTCATCGTATATGATTTTCAAAAGTTCTTGCCACGAGTCCTAGTCATAATATTAACCATATAGACCACCCTCGCAGTTATGTGATTTATTCCATCAGTTTTCATTTTATTAACAGTTTATAAATACTTTAATCAAGTTAGTAAAGTTTATAATTAAAGTCTAGTGCGGAGCGCGCATCCACACAACTTGCTCACTCCACTCTACTAGGAATTAAAATTAATCCTCGATCGTTTTCAATCAGATTGATTGATATATTGTATTAATAAATAATACATCATATGAATATGTATTATGTAGATATGTCCTCGATAGGACCTCTCGTCTTTCTAGGAGGGTGGTTGGATAGGTTTCCCAAAATCTCCAAGATCTTGTTTATTCTTCTTTTCACAACATTTTAAATATTGTCATTTATAGTAATTTCTGAATTCTCAAAAATATTTTTTTTTCCTTCGTTCCTACGGTACCAGTAAAGTTTAAGGCAGTTGTGGTATTAAAATTAAGTATATTTTTATTTTATTATGTTTTTATTACAGTAACATTACGTAATCCAGTAATTATACGAAATCGGGGATCAACCATGGATGATTCATTGTTATCACGCGATACATGGAGACCTGATAAGGGTGACTAACCCCTCACTTTGTTGGTTGTCGTGTAGGTGGTAGTTGTGCAAGATTGAGTCATCATAATGAGCTTGTCCACAGGTAATAATTATTATAAAACTGTAATAAAATTATCCTTCCACTTTAATGAAATTTTATAAAATGATAATTTTGGTCCCTAGAAATTTATTTTCATTGAAATAAGTGTTCGTTCAATATTCAATGTTCAAAAGTTAATCAAACACACTTTTTTATTTTAGATAAAAATAATAAACATTTATTTAAATAATTACTTTTTTTAATAAAGCGTATGCATTATTTATTCAATAAACATTATTTGAAAAGAAAATTATTTACAGTAATAGCAATGACCAATACCAAATATAATAAATGCGATAAAAAAAATACCGAGCAATTAAGAATATAAAAAAGAATTTGACTTAATCAAGATTAAACTGTTTCAGAAATATTATACATTTTCTAATATTTGAAGCTTAAACTTGTAAACTTATTCAAGTTCAAGGACTATAATTTCGCATTATAATATGTCTAAATTATTTACTGATGAATTAATGAGCTTTAAAACGTTCTGGATTTATATCTTTCTGTCCACTTTATTCATGAGGCACAGGAATGTAAATTCCCAGATATAAATGGACTAAGCTTTTGTACCCAGTATAATAACATTCAGCCAACACGTAATATAAAGAGATATTGTGATATTTTAGGAACTTTGATATATATTTTTTTGAAGTATGTGCACTTTTGCTGTTCAATCCTAAGAGTATTTTATGACCAAAAACAGCTATGTGAAATCAATATTTTTTATTCTTTATTTATTGATAATAAACACTTACATTTAGTTTAAGAATGGTTTACGTAATTTTTATAAAGTATAAAAATTAACAAAGTTAAGCATTGAAATCCATACTGTTAACTTTCAGAATTTTAGGAAAATGGTACGCTGCAAAGACTATATCAAGAAGAAATTTGAATATTTTTCATGTTCAAAAATAGAAGGTTTTTATATCGAAACATAGTACACATTTTTCCTATTTACAATTAATTAAAGGCTTACACATTGGGTAGAAATTATTGTACATTATTTAAAACTAAATATTTAAGAATTTCAGGAGCTACATAGTTAAACACAAAACTCACTAAATATATATTGTAAATGGAGATACGAAAAAAAAAATTAATATTTTTGAGGTAAATTGGTAGATTTTATGCGGATGGGTCCTATTTGTGCTATTTCTCACTTCTCTTTCGAGGAGCAAGATTAATAGATGTATAAAATATATTTTTTAAACTATTATGAAAATAAAAATCTATATAAGTGAGTTAGTATTTTTTTTATAATTTATGTATTGTTATTTACAACTGTATAAAAATATATACAAGTAAATTAGTAATAGGTGTCATAGGGACATGATACAAACATGTGGAGAATCTACCTATGGATAGAACTCCAATAAAATTTCTAGAGCAGAAGACCTCGAAGCCATCTTCTTTCAGACGCCTAGGAGGATCATTAGATAATGAAGGAGAAGCCAGGTTAGAAACAAGTGAATTTGGGTGGTTGAGAGGTTTATTATGGAAGGATTGCGTTAATATTAAAATAGGTTTTCTATTTTTATCTTTAAAACTTCTGACTTATTTATGAGTGTTGATAAATTGAAGGTCAAATTATTTCTGAAAAGTTTATCATTCTTGGCATTACGCCATCAAAAAAATGTTAAAAAAAAAATTGATCATAAATATCTAAACGCTACACAGCACTATCGAAGTTATAAATCGAGCGGAATGGACTATCCAGGATGTAATTCGTTTTAATTCCGGTACGGATGTAAAAGGTTATAGAAGAATTACACTCATGTTTACTCCTTTCTTAAAAGTTTGTTTACCACAAGCGACTATAATTCTGAGTGAGTCCATCACAAGCTGAATTATGTGGCCGAGAGCTCATCCGCTGTCCACTATGGGTGGTCCTACATGTTTATACGGAAGTCGACGGTTATGGTCCGAGCTTATCATTAAATTGTGATTAAAGCCTCTCACAAATGCAGCATAAATTTGTAATTAAAGCCTCTCATAAATTTGTAATTAACCGTCAATCAGGTTTTTATTGATAATAAAAAAGCATTGAGACTCAAGTTTTTTCCTTACGGGTCTCACATAATTCAAACCCAATTAATTATTTTATTGGTCTATTAAATTGTTGAATTCTGATCCAGTGTTTTGTCACTTTAACATTCTTTTATGTAATCATAATTACTTAAATCAAAATTATCCCTTGTGTCTTTTCAAAATCAATTTCGTTTCCCTCGATTACAGTTTTGAAGGAATATGAGAAAAAAAAACCTTTGTCTAAATTTTTTTTTAATTTTGAAAATTAATTTGGCACTGTTAATGAAATCCAGACAATATTTAGGCATCAACCATCCTTGTAGTGTACCGAATTCCTATCAAAACTGTATGCTTTTGTTAGGTAAGGAACAATGGTTTATCTGAAATGCCTACAGAGGACCAGAATTGTGGTTTATTGAATATTTGACTTGATATAAGTGTTGTTCAGATCTCTTAAACCAAAAATTTAGTTTGTCTCGGAGTGGGAATGAAGATCCAAGACATAACCTCAACAAACCTATTTCACAGTAAGTGCTTCAGGAATCGCCTGTATGTTATAAATGAATCTACAATGATTATAAACTCGATACCAGTACTACGTTCGGGCATTTAAGTGGTGTAGAAATGAACTACTAAACTTGCACGAATAATTTATTTACAAAAACAAGATGGGTTCGAGACCTTTTGATACACAGTTCTGAGGGAATTATTATTTATTGCATAAAATATATTTAACAGCAAAGATATTGTCATCTTTATTTTGGCAATAAGAGAATTTGAATTTATATCCGATAACTAACCTAGTAAATCTCCTGGCCACCTCCACCAAACTGGGAATTATGGCTTCGTAGTGGATCTAAGTGTTAGTGCTAAGATATGAGTATACAATGAAAATATTTGGAATATTCAAAAGCAGTAAGGTACACTGGGGTAAACAAGTTAACTTCTCGTTAAATTCAAACCCAAAAGTAGAAGAACATTATGAACCTTAATTATGTCATATATAAATAATTATGTCAACGCCGGATTCGAACCCTGTTTCTTGATATTAGTAGCATACCACCTTACTACATAGCTACCCCGCTGGAATGAGGTTTACTGTTATTACAAAAAAATTGATTGTTACTATGTTTAACTTGGTTTCTACCTCCGGCCATTGATTATTCCATCTAACTTAGTACTGACTAGTTACAAGACTAGTTATTGGACTATGCATATGTGACAAATTATTGGAGAGTGTCTAGGGAGTTTACTTCGATTGCAACAAGTTTACATAGGCTTTCCATATATTAATATCATATATTAAAGAATAAAATTGTATTTAGATGTTTTATTTACAATTTTACATATTTTTTATTTTTTAACAGCAACAAAATCCTGTCTCTCACTGGCTTTATTCATTCTTTACGATCCAGGTTTACATCACTCATTTTTAGTTAGTTACCTATTAGCTGAATTGAACCAAATTATTTATTTTATTATTTGTGATATTTTTATAATTTATAACGTCAAGGAAATTTTTTTTTCATGTATTTGCAAAACCCAAATGTTTGTTTTATCAAATAGTTCAGGATGAGAAAATCATTTTGTGGTATGAAAATAATCTTGATTTCTATGTAATGTTAAAATTAAGTAATTTAACCGATTTTCCAACTTGATTTCTTCATAAATGTTGAACAATCACCACCTGAACAGTAGAGACATACACAAATCAATCTGATTGGTAAGCCGCTGATGACCGATCTCATGAATCATCATGGAGACCTAACAAGTCATTAACAGTTCAGCAATTGTTTACTCCGGAAACACAGCAGGGATATTGTTGACTAACAGAATGGCAGCTCATCAACAACAGTGCATTATGCAGGTTGACACGAGCCCGGTTTTTAGCTTGCGGTTTGCCTCGGTCGGTCTTTGCTCGAGTCCTTCATCTCCTAACAGGCTACGGTAAGTACTGGACTAAAGCGCACAATTCCAGTAATTAGTCTACTAATCCTTCTGTAATGACCAACTGTACAGTAATTTACTGAATCACACAAAGTAATGGAGTTAGTATTGGGATTTGCAATGAACTGCGTTAGGAAATTGAAATATTAATAACAATTACTGTTTCCAGAATTAAATAAAATAGTTAATATATAAGTGGTAACAAAAAGTTGTATAGTGCTAAATATTTATCAGAAGCGACTACAAAATATTAATAACGGAAAGTAATGAATTTATGTAAGTAATGAATGTTCATTTTATTTTATAGTAAACCATAAAATAAATGAACTAAAGTACTATAAAACCTCTTTCGTCTGGATTATTATGTCGATAAAATAATCGATAAAAGTTATATAATCATTAATTAACAAATTATAGATATTAATTACCTTTATTACAATAATGTTTAAAATATATATATATTTACGTGGCTAAATACCAAATACATAAGTAATTGAATGGAAAACAGTCCTTACACTGGACAGAAAATATTTCATATTTAATTTTCTTTAATATGGTTTTGGTTTCGAGAAAATATCTTTTAGAAACAATGGAGCTACATAGTTGTACAAAACATCTGGCTAAGTTGGCTGATAAACCAATACGAAATGAGAAAGAGAAAAGAGAAAGAAATTTATACATTCATGCTGCCCAAATACATCGGGTTGCCACATTACACAGCATACTGATCAATCCGTGATCGGACATATATAAATTACATATTTTTCTATTATATTATATTTTATGATATAATATAATAGAAAGATAACATTTTTTTTCTACAGTATTCTTTTACAATTAATACCAGTCTACAAACTAAACACAAGCTTTTCAATTTATTCCTTTTTTTCTTTCCCTTCTATTTTACAACCCTTATTTCATTTTATCAAAAAATTCCCCTATAAATTAAATAAAAAACTGTAATTTAATGAATACCTACATATTTTCAATTCTCTGAATATTGTATGAAGACAGCCTAAAAATATGTACATTCGGTGTGTAATTATCATAAGTTGATTTGATATGGATTGATCCCAAATTTTTTGGGGCATCCTCGAATGATGTGTACAGTCTCTAACTGATGTCTTTACAGGCTGTTAGGGTGAGATGTGCTGCATTTTCTCTTACTACAAGTGGTATTCTGTTCCTAATGATGTTTGAATTTACTGGGAGAAAATTTGACTAGTTAATTATCTGCCGGAATTAAAAAAAAAATGAGAGTTTGTGGATGAAATCTTTCTATTGTACAGGAAAAATAGAACCAAATCGTCTAATTAAACAACAAGATTTATGCTTAAATAATATTTTTCGGTTGAGTCCACCCGAATTTCGGAGATAAAAGTTCGAAATTTGACTTACAATAAGAGGCGGGGTTATTTGTAAAATAATTCAAGTTTCTTACATCGTTTCTTTTTTTTTTTTTAATATTCTTTTTTTAATAGAATGAAATCCCTCCCGAGCCGAAGGAGAGATGGAAAATAAAAAAAATGACATACGCAATAAAGAAGATGCTCCAGTATACCTAAGATCTTATTCTTATGGAATAATAAAAATAAAAATTTTATAACCCTGCATAAGCTTTACTAAGATTTATGATAATGAAAATTAGTCAAGTACCAAAACTTTTACTGCTATTGCCAAGCTACTTCCCATCAATACTTGCTTATCGGGATATTCCACACAAGGAGTGGGTCAAATCAAATTAACGATAAAAAAAATAAAGTAATTTTAATAGAAGTTATAATCACACTAACATAACCAGAGATTCGATACCAGCAATAGCAGCAATATTTGCCTGAATAGCTCCCTCTACTAAGCCAAATCAAATAACAAAGCTTCAAGGTTATGCTCCCATTTATTTTCAGGCTACTTCTAAAACGATTACCCAAAGGTTCAGCCTCAATACCCATCGTTCTTTATACTTGCTGGAAAATTTACACGGCCATTTCAGAACTACCACTTATATTTACTCCGCGCTTTTCACAGAATTCGCTTTGATGTGGTCGTTTGAATTTAATCATCTTTTTATTCTTCGTAGCAGGTGTTCTAAACCTCATAAAAATGTTAATTCGTCGCTATTATAATAAAGAACTTCAGTTAGAGTTGAATATTTTAAAATAGTATTGTATCCTAAATAAAAAAAAAAAAAGAATATGTAGCTCCAGTATAATTTATAAATATACAAATGAACACATATATATCTTTTTAATTTTGTATTTATTTTTATACACAAAAAATATAAAATTTTAAAATAGTAATTTTACTATAAATGTAAATATATTGTAGTATTACACATACCAATCCAAATTTCGGTTGATCTTTCTTTAGATGATAAAGTAAAGATAAAGAAGGCCAAGGTACAGATCCAATAAGGCCAAGATTGGATTTTTAGCCTTAACGTTAGAGATACTTATTAAAATATTGCATCATTCTTTGATATTATGAATATGATATATAAACAATAATCATGAAAAAATAAAATTGTAAAAGTAGAAAAAAGAAAATTGGATAAATATCATGCATTTCATACCAATTCCGAAAATTAATGAAATATTGCAGATATAACTTTTTTTTTTATCACGTATCAGCCACTAAGGACCAGATGAATATTAGGCAATAGTTAGGCTTCTTTTAGAGTCTTGATTTTCTTTCCTCCCATTGTAGTTTCATAATCCTCGACTGCCTTTCTTTTCTTTCTTCGGATCACTTCGTACCAATGTTTTCCTATATGTATCTCTATCTAGAAAGTCGATATCTGGAATTTTAAGTCTCTTGAATTCCTCTCTCATTTTGTTCGTTTACTCTGCCATGTTTTTGTAGCTATAATTTTTTTAAGATCTTCTTGTTCAATCTTCTTCATGTGCCCATAGAACATCAGTCTCCTGATTCTCATCTCAGTTTCCAGGTCTTTGATACTGTAGATCTCTTCGTTAGATCTTAGCCTCTAACCTTCTTGATTTGCTCATAGATTTTTCTCAAGATCCTCCTTTCTATTTTTAGCAGCTTTTCCAAGTTGGGTAAGCATGTGGTCTCCACCCCGTATAAAATCACAGGCCTTATCACAACGCTGTAATGCCTTAACTTTGCATTGGAGGAGAAGTTCTTCTTATTGTAAATTTTAGTTGTTTGAAAGCTTAAATTTTCTAATTTGGTGGTTTTCTCGCGGATGCTCTCTTTCTCAGAACCGTTGTGACATATTATTTCTCCAAAGTTCTTAAATTTTCTGGTCACTTTTATTTTTCCATATTCAGTGTTTACTATTTTTTTCTTGAAATTTATTTCAGTAGTCATGAGCTCTGTTTTTTCATATGATATTTGTAGGCCTGCTTTTACTGGTATTATTTGTAGGGTATGCTTTTTCTGCTATTATTTGATTAATAACCGCTTCCTCTGATTCTACCAACAGTGCAAGATCGTCGGCAAATGCCAAACAACTCACTTTTACATGATTGTTTTTGCTAAATTGTTCCTAACTATCCTGAGTTATTTTTTTCCAGAATTCCTCCATGATTTTATCCATGACTATGTTGAAAAGTATTGGAAACAAGCCGTCGCCTTGTCTTAGCCCTATTTTTATCTGAAAAGGTTTGCTTATAAGACCCTGAAATTTCAGATATAACATTTATTATATTAAATTTATAAATTTTATGCGATAAGCTATATACTTTATTGACAATGGTGACGTAAATTACTATTTATACTTTTTTTAATATACAGTTGATTATAGTATTACCATGTTTTAGAAGGTGGCTATAATAACTGGTATAATTAAAAAAAATAAATTAGATAACATAAAACAAAAAATAGTGCATTATATATTTTGTTCTCAGCGTTATCAGCCATCTGAGGTCAAAATTTAAATATATACCATTGGTTATAATAATTCGATAATATATAACGAAAGATGACAACTAGTTATTTAAGTATTGATATTCGTAGCCAGTATCAACTAATTAATTTGTTAATTACAATGGCTATGACCTTGCGAGGATTCTCATCACTTAGTGCAAGCAGCACGCGAGCTCATCCAACCCCACCCTGGCAGTATGTCTGTCGGCAACGGCTAGATATAGAGAATAACAGAATAGAGTTTTAAAAAAAAATATTTTTTGTCAAAAGGTTCAAAATACGGTTTTTAAGAAGTGAAATAAGACATTTTAAATGAATAAAAATAGTGAAATCTAGTTCAAATAATTATCCACTAAGACGACAAGAAACTGCTTCTACATTCCGATTGCTACATCTACTTGACAAACGCTCAAAACTTCCCATTCACTATAAAAAATTAGTATACACTACGATAATCAGACCAATTTGGACATATGGAACTGGGCTCTGGGGGTCCACCAAACCATCAAATTCCTCCCGCATCCAATCCTTACAATCCAAAATCCTATGTAAAATCCTTGATGCTCCTTATTACATTACAAATAAACTCATCCCCAAAGACCTTAACATTCTATTCGTTGCAGATTTGGCCCAAAACAGATATGCGTCTTTTCATTCCAAACTCCTTACCCATTCTAACCCATTAATTCTTAATCTCTCATCCTTAAGAATCCCTGATAATCCTCCGAGGCGTCTGAAAAGAATATGGGCACGGGACCTTCTAATTTAAATTAATGCTTGAAGTACCACCAATGGATAGTTTCTTCCCAAGATTTTCAAGTGTAATGAAAACATACAACATATTTACTTATTATTTGTACAGTTTTAAATAAAAAAAAAAAAAAAAAAATTCCATTAGATTTCCGTTCCGGCTGTTCCTCTCAAAAGGTATTTAGTGTTCTATAGATCAACAGAAAATTACATTTTCATGATTCGGTTGATGATTAGATTCTCCTATCCAAATAGCTTTTCCTTGTCCAATAGCATTTTAAAATGGTTTCATTCGCTCCTAATAAGAGTTGACAAGGGTCATATCTGATTTCATTAATCTCCTCTCACCCTCTCGCCTGGTGTTCATCAGGATTTCTTCCTTTCAACAATCCTTTTTATTATTTATATACCCGTACCAGATATCAATCCTTCCATTATGAACTTCCTAACCACCCAAACCCACTATTTTCTAATATTGCTTCTTCTTTCATTCTTAACAATACTCCGAGGCATCTGAAAAGAAGAAGCCCTCCACTATCCAAATGTAGGAATGTTATTATTGCACTACCAATTGGTCTGTCTACAAGAATGTATCATAACATTATAATCTAAAATCAAACTTACAAGAAGTATTTTTAAGAGAATACAGTAGTAAATGTCAATAAATAAATAAAAATATATATAAATTGATTTACCCGATTCTAGCCATAACTTAACAAGACAATGTGCGAAAATATTCCTAAATTGTACAAAACTTGTATATTGTATACATTTTATTTTAATCAAGTTTATTTGTTTTTTATTTATAGTTCATGTGTTTTTTTTACTCGTTTCATTTTTTTGTTAACTTTTTATTTTGTAGCGAGCTGAGTAGCTCAGTGAGTAAAGCGGCGTTTTAATATTATCCGGGTTCAAATCCTTGAGCATATAATTATTTATTATATTAATTGAGTTAAAGTGAGCTTAGGAGTTGCTCATACCCAGCTTCTATAAAGCGGGTACTCTTAAACGGGGAACAAATCTGGTCGTTAAGCGTGATCATGAATAATTAACATCCGTGCACAACCATTGTTCAAGAAAAAATATTTCCTTACTATGTATTGAGCTCCTGACCCTTCATGGACTTCAGCGGTACAAGATTTTATTTATTTATTTTTTTTACTGTTTAAAACTACGAATATGTAAAAAAAAAAAAAAAAAAATCAAATTACTCCACTGTAAAACGCATTCACAACTTAACTTGTACCACGTATAAATAATAGTCATGTGGTAATCATAATATTATAAAGAATTAAACATTTATACAAGAAAACAAATCCATCACTCTCGATCCCATCTTTATACAATTTACAAAGTTATTTTTCCATTCATCCTGTTGATCTCATCGATGCAGTCCATAAACTACAGAATGGTATTTACATAATTTGGAACTGGGCTGTGATAGACAGGTTTCAGCTGAATGTGGGAAAAACTGTAGTCATCCTCATCGGTACCAAACCCTTCCTGCTTTCTTCTTGCATATGCTCAACAATAATGCTATTACACTCTATAATTCTCTTAAAAACCTCTGAGTTATCTTCTATCAATACCTTTCCTGGAGTAAAAATGTATCTGAAATATACTTAAAATCCATTATTATCCTTAAACAGTTTTATGAATTCCGCTAATTATTGCCATTATGAAGTCGTTAGAAAAAGAAAAAAAAAAGAAAAAGAAATAATAACTAGTAAAGAACAACATTTTTATTATTTATGTTATTTTTATATTTAAGTTATCTTTAACATGATTCATTAGCGTAAGAAACAAGAACAGAACTGCTAAAATCACTCAAATCAGTTTTTAAGTTTAGCTTTAATAAATATACATATGAATATAATAGTATATATATAATTGATCACATAATTTCAAATCATGAAGATGGTCAGGGGTTCGGTCAAAAGAGAAAAAATTATTTGCTGACGTTTCGCCCCACTTTGTAGAGCTTTATTAGGGCTGTTCAAGTTGAGAGCTTTCTAGACTTTTCATAATAGTACTTTATTATATTATAAAGTATGTAATATAATATTATTATACTTGATTATAATAGTACTTCGTTCACATAAACTTGAAGCTTCAAATCCTGGAGCTCTTGAAGGATAACACTCCTAGAAGTTGAGGATAGAAAATATTAGGGTACTTTTTTATTTTATTTTAGTGCCTTTTTAGAGAGTTTTTACGACGCGATGTTAGTCTAAAATGTTTGATCCAAGCCATTAATAAGTTTAAATATCCTTCATAAAAATTCCTTGCTAGTATTAATAATCATTTCCTGTTTCTAAAGCTCGTTCCGCTAAAGGTTTATGACATAATAACCGACTTCCTTCTCTGAAAAAAGAAAATTAAATAAGTAGGCTCTACCCGTAATCATATGCAAAACCATTTCCACACATGCCAATTACACACGTTTCACTATCAGAGAAAACATGTTCATGTTTAGAACTGCATCGAGCCAGGTCATTCATTGTAGACATTAATTATCTTGTACATAATAAAATTTTTATCTTAATACAGAAACGATTTGTTCAATAACTATAATCTTAATCACAACATATACTAAAAAAATAATAACGTCATTAAAGGCTTAAAAAAGAAGCGATTTATGGAAACATATTAATTTTTTTAAATTAAAATACTACAGCTTTTGCTTTGTCTCTCATTTTCGACGTATCTCATGTAATAAAAAAATTATTAAACAAATTGGGTCAATTATGTATGCTGTTATTGGTTTATATCTTTTTAAATACAAATTAAAAATAATAATATTTTTTTAAAATTAATTATAGATGTAACAATGTTGATAAATATTTATTATAACACTAAGAACGAGTATTAAATTAGTTTTAAAAAAATAATTGCTAAATGTGATAAATGTTGTTAGTTGTTATTAATTTTAAACAAATTATTAAATTCGTTTAAAAAAAATAATTGCTAAATGTGATAAATGTAAATTTTTATTTATTTAAAAAAATTATAAGAGTTAAAATAATATCTTCATAAAAAAAAAAAAAAAAGATTGGAAAAGTTTACGAAGTGAATAAATACGAAGTAATAATTTTATTTTATTAAAATGCAAATTGTTATGCATTATAAAATTTGTAATAAATAATAGCTCATTTATTAACAAAAAAAAAAGCTATTTCAAAAGCTACAAAGAAGTTTAAATATTATTTTCTCTTTAACAATTTACATCATAAGCGTCAGTTTTTTTTATTTAAGCAGACGCAAACGTCAACAGAAACAAAAAAAACATGATGAAGAAAGTAATCACGCACTTGCAGTTCCTGCTTTTTGTATTTGCTACACTACGAGTAGTTTCTATAACTTTTTTTTATAAATTTAAAAAAATTGATATTTAATTTATATTAGATATTATAATATTAAAATAGTACAACAGTTATATTGTTCTTGGAATAGACAGAAAAATATTCGGATGGAGTTCTGTATGGAATGAGTTTATGTGGTTTAAGGTGTTTTACAAACATAAAATATTATTATTGTTGGAAATAAAACCTGTATTTGAATTTCGTTGTATACTTCATATAAATCTGAAAAATTAGACTCTGAAATTCTGACACATTACTTTGACAACTTTTTATAAATAGTTCATGAAGTTTTCTTTGAAAAAAGGAATGTTCTGGAGAACGAATCATACATCTCGATTGCAATATATACTAAGGCTTGTAAAAAAATTAAATTATTTTAATCATTTACTGACTTTTACTACTTTTCTTGCTTTCCCCAGACATGCAAATGACAAGCAAATATATATCTACGTACTAGTTTAAAGAGTATTATTTCTAATTTATTACAAAGACTGAGAACAGTGTAAGAGAGAAGTAGTAAACAGGGACATCTTAATGGAAAGATGATGACAATCATCTACCAAGGTCACATTCTAAGCAATTTGAAACGGTTCATTCACTGAATAGCTATGCTCTGCCTACTTTAAACAACACATGCTACTGAATAAATTCTGCTTGAATATAAACGTAATAACCAATAGGCGGCAAATAAAGAGGGTCCATGGGCGTTTCTTATTACAAATCACGACTCAAAAAATTATTTTAAAAAATATTGTCAACGAAAAAGGAAAAAAAAGGCAATACAAATAAAAAAAAAGTGTATTATCTCATGCTTGAACTATGCCAGAAATTTTTCAAAGTAAATGAATAATTAAAAACGGTCAAGAAAAAATTATCCAACCATCAGTCAAGGAATTACCATAAAATTATCATAAGGAAAAGAGGGTTTAACTATTTATTTAAAATGTTTAGTCAGATTAAAATAGAAATTTTAGAAAAGATTTGTTTTGTATATTTCCTTTTACAACTGACACAAATGTGTTTATTAAAATTTTATGAAATGAAATTAAAAACTAAAGATGTGTTCACATATGATTTACAAACCGTTCGCTAAAAATAATGATTGTGGAAATGCATATTTTGAATAATAACTGTGTCCTTATTATTACAATTAAATTAAAAGTACAACAGAGGCGATTTAAAAAAATAAATTTACAACACATCTTTCTTTGGAATCAAACAATATGGGTATTTATTTTTTTCCCCCTTTAACATTTAAAGATATGTGAGGCTTGTTTATGTACACCTATAAAATGAATATAAAAAATAAATAAAAATATAAGCGGAGCAGAATCACAACATAATTGTCAATTTATTTTGTAAATAAAATTAATTGAGAATCGCAAATTATATACAATTAAAATTATCCAGTTGTAATATTTTAGACACGACTGAAAATATGTCAAAATTCCTAATTCACTTTAAGAATTAATGAAAAAACACCAAATGACTTTGAAACAAGGAAACCAATACATCTGCTTAAGAAAGTAGATTCAAAGTTATAATTTAGATTGAGACTAGACGAGTGCAGAGTAAAATCATCATCATATGATTTTAATTTTTTAATTTATTGATTTAATTTTCTTTTCACCAAAAACAATTTGTTGATTATTTAATTGTATTTTTGGAGTTACAATGCTTAATATCAAGTAATTAAAGAGGAAATATTGGGATTATGAAATTACATTGACCAGATATTTATTATTTGTGTTGGTTTTTCAAAATTTATTAGAAATGTTATTTACATAACATGCAATGATGAAATAATCATATGATAATATACGATATAATAATGATAATTTATGTCAATATCCCATTAATTATATCTTGTAATATAATTATGATTTACTAAATTAGAGTGTAGATTGTAAATATTTGTGACGAATGACAAACAATGGCCTCCCCATACATACATAAGAAACATTTGCTAGAGAATTTTTAAATTTATGTTGGTCAGAAAGATTTTTATATGATTATTATATTAAGATGCATTATCAGACGGAACCACTCACACATTCCTATATCTAGTACGAGATACGTCGTATTGCTCGGCTTCCTCCAAGTCTCCATGTTTCCTCGTCGAGCACTGGACACAGACTAAACTCCCCCAGCCCGTGACGTACCATGTTCGTGTTTACATCGAGGCAACACGTAGCTTGGAGACACACCTGTGAGTCATGTGCGTCAGGGAGAATCGGTATCCACCGGCGGGGTGTTTGCTCAATATCATCGCAGAACAGGAAAATCCAACCGATAATGATGTTATTTCAGCCACTGGTGGCAAAATTTCTGGCCACCAATCTGAGCAAACAGAGATCTGATGAAATTGCTTTGTTGCTTCAGCTGTCGCCGCTCGGCATTGATTGTAAACAGTAACTAACGCGTATTTTTCGGGGTTTTGAAAACGCGGGACAGGGGTAGACTGCTTTGGACAGAAATAGGAAAAATTAAATTTTTGACAAACTTTTTCGCAAAAGTTATAAATGTTCAATGATTAATTGAAAATTAATTAAGTTATCAACAAAAAAAAATCATCAAGATCGGACAATTATTAACAAAGTTACATCCTATGTTGAATATTTATAAAATATTTTATTTACAATACACTTCTCAAATATGAAGAATACTTAGAGATGCATGACAGAGAGGCATTCGATAGACACTGGATTCCTATATCACCAGCAAACATATACTTAACGATAATAGCTGTTATATTTCTAAAACATTTTTTCCTTAAAGAAAACAAATGATTGATTATAATTAACAATAATTTTTTTTAATTTTATACATTAAAATCCTTGATGCTCCTTATTACATAACAAATAAACTCATCCGCAAAGACCTTAACATTCTATTCGTTGCAGATTTGACCCAAAACAGATATGTGTCTTTTCATTCCAAACTCCTTACGCATCCTAACCCATTAGTTCTTAATCTATCATCCTTAACAATCCCTGAAAATCCTCCGAGGCGTCTGAAAAGAAGATGGCAACGGGACCTTCTAATTTAAATTAATGCTTGAAGTACCACCAATGGGTGGTAAATCTTCCCAAGATTTTCAAGTGTAAATGAAACAAACAACATATTTACTTATTGTATTTATTATTAGAACCGTTGTATATCACATTAAATAAATAAATAAATAAAATAAAAATAAAAATTTTATACATAAAATATGTTTTATTTACTGTTTACTGTTTTTGTTTTTTTATTTATTATTTATATCAATTAATTGTTTTCTTCCTCTTTCATGTACATTATATTATATTTTATATTCTATAATTGAATTAGTTTTTATATCTTAATTATTGATATTATATCAGCGATCAAGTATAGAAAATGATGTTATTAGAAATATATTGGGGATTGAACAAAGGGAAACATTATCTCCGTGGATTGCCCAAATTAAAAAACTCATATATTATTTTAAATTTTTTCTTTGGTACACCATATCTTCTTTAATACTTCATCAACACCAATGTCTGAAGCATTATCTTTATTCTTCACAGCTAATAGTGAATAATAAACTTATTCTTCACAGCTAATAATGAATAATAAACTTATTCTTCACAGCTAATAGTGAATAATAAACAT
The DNA here is from genome assembly GCF_000696795.3 of Halyomorpha halys. Classification (NCBI taxonomy): domain Eukaryota; kingdom Metazoa; phylum Arthropoda; class Insecta; order Hemiptera; family Pentatomidae; genus Halyomorpha; species Halyomorpha halys. The sequence goes on from NW_027111420.1 coordinate 1,185,801, forward strand.
TACCACCAACTACGTTGATTTGGAAATTCCGGCTTATCATATGTTTCACTCTCCCTTATTCCCGCCATAAGAAGATACAGGAAATTAAAGTCTTTTGGATTCACTATTCCAAATATTAAAAAAAAGGAACATTAGTATATATTAAACACTATCTCTTGAAAGAGAGAACTGATTTAGTAGCTTTCTATTTTATTTTTTTATGGCCATTAAATTGATGTATGTCTATCAAATAAGGGAATCATCTGCTAGATAACTGTTATTGAATAGTTAATTCATTTTTGATGAAACGCCTTAAGGTTTTCCTTCAAGTTCTTTAACTTTTGGGAAATTATATGAATTACTAAGAAAAAAAGAAGAAATAATATCATCTCCTTGATATTTTAATGCCCCTTAATTTATTGATCGTTTCAAACTTTATTAGCTCATTTTCAAATTATCATTTAACTTTTTATTTTATCGTTTCTATGATATTTCCACACACCGTTTTATGGTTCTCTTCCTTGCAAAACTTTAAATTAAATTAAAGAGAGAGAATATACTAAATCTATTTTAAAATGTCCTTAAGATAATTTTTTTTTTCTAAAACATTGCAAAAAGTTTAGTGAATGGATTGAAATTTAATTTGATCAATTTATAATTCTGTTTATCGATTAATTTATATCTAGTTCAACAATTGAGCTTGTTTGAAACCGACGAAATTATGATAATTTATAACATTTTAAAGAGGTTTATGAAACAAATAGGATGGCGTTCACGGGGTAATGAACTCTTAGAGCATACGTTGTACAGCATGCTCCACACTCTCATAAGATAAGACTCAAGAAGTCCTGGAGAAACAAGACGATGAACTAGAGTCTTCATGAAGGTAATCTGCAGTTGATATTCTTGAGTAAACGGTTTTTCCAGTGTAATAGATTTCCATTATATCTGGCTCTTCATTTGTTAATAGCAACAACAAGCTGAGTCAGTAGCTTTAATGAAATAGCAGTTGAATACGGCAAAAGTTTGAATAAATAAACAATAAATATAAATCTATTTTATTATTACACTAAGGGTCGGGAATCCCTTCCTCACTTCGACCCAATTGGATCTTTTGTGAGTTACCCCTCTTTCCACTAGATATTCCATATGAATCCTATGCTTCTTATGAAGCACAATAGTTCTTTTGGGTTTGTTCTAAAAATGTCTTCAGGCTCCATTCTGTCCTGTCCCAAATACTGTAATCTTCGGAAGGCAGGGGCTTCACATTCACACAGAATATACTGTGCCTTTTCTTCATCTTCCATACATAGACGGCAGGTGGAATCCCCCACCAGCCTCATCTTCTTGAGATGATATTTTAAGAGGGAGTGGCGCGTGAGGAGTCCTGTTATCGTCCTCAGTTCATTTCTAGTAAGGTTAAGGTAATATTTTTTCTTTTCCTCTGATATTTTAATGAAGAGCTTGGATTGCTTCATACTTGGTTTCAGTGTCCAATATGTTTCCTTCTCTTTAGGTTCCCAGGAGTCAACCACTTTCCTGATTGCACTTCCAGATATGTTGCAATATGGATAAGGGCCAATAAGCATCATTTCTGATCCCTTCCTTGCTAGGGTATCTGCCATCTCGTTTCCTTCAATCCTCTCATGTCCTGGGGTCCACATCAAAGTCAGTGTGTCAAAACTTATTCAAATTTCTAAAAATTCTCATTATTTGCAAATATTTTTATGTAATGAAATCAGTGTGAATAATTAAAGGAATAAATGAGTAGCAAATAATGCCAAAAAAAATGAGTAAACTCAACGACATTTTTCTCGTTCTGATTCATTTAAGAATGACTTTATAATACCGAAGAACAATTTTAAAAATTACATGTTTTGTCATAAACCTTTAATTAAATATTATATATAAATTTTTATTATTCTATTACAAAATTTTCGAATGATTATTTGTTCAATCGAATTAGTAATAACAACTCTTGACTTATGACAAATAATCAAAATAGAAAGCAAAAATAGTTATATTTTCTAGAAACATTTGTAAATATAAAATTAGATCATTATACCAGTGGTGATTTGCCTAAATCACCTAATCGCACCTGAAATATAAAGGCTTACACCTAAGCATGGTGTACGGGTATTCGGAAATGTTAGAGGTAAAACGAAAAACAGGTTCTGTTTTAAAAACTACGTTTCTGTGTTAGCTAATCGTTCGAAACTCTTTTTGCTGACTAACTTGTTTACAATGCTCCCCGCAAGGTATGTACACTGGCAATCAACTTGGTATTTATTTCTAAAGCCAATGTTAGTTCAGTACTGACCAGTCTATCAAGTAAACTTTAGTGAAAGAGTTGTATTTCCTCAAGCTATTTATAATTTCTTCCATTGAAAATAATATCATGTATAATCAAATATAAAATATGAAATATTTAAAAATATATATTTACAATATATATTGGTCCAAAATTAATTTTGTTTTTGAAATCAGCAACATGAACTAATTTCGTCATAAAGATTTAAGATTTAGAAAAATATCTCATAAATTGTTTTCAAAAAACATTATAAATTCATCGAATTTATTCATCCAGCTTTCTAGTAATTTATTTTAGAAAGACATTATCTTGTAGTGCATTTATGAAGAAAAAATTGTTGGGTGTGCGGTCAGAAAATTACACCAATAAGTTGTAAAAACTTATTTAATAGTGCCAACGTTTCGGCCAGAATTTACAGCCTTCATCATGGCTAAGAATAAAGAACAAAATAACAAACAATGAATGGAAAAAAAAAATAAAAAGAGAAAATTAAAGTTTTAGAATGAAAAAAAAACAATGAGAAAAAGAAAATATTTTTATATTTAAAATTATTTAAATATTTTCTTTCTTTAACTTTTTTTCTTCCCCTAACTTTAATTTTTAAAATATTACTAACTAAAAATATTCATATTTCTTTGCTATATTTACGTTTTATATTCCACTTTTTTCATAAATTTATTTTTATTAATTTTCATTCTGAACAATTATTTACTTTAATCATTGTGTTTATATTTAACTCCCAACCATCTTCTCTTCGTATATATTAACCAGAATCAACTACTTTCTCATCATTATCTTGGAGTACATTTTAAAATAAAATATTTTCCATTTTTTTTTTAAATTGTTTTTAAATTTAGGTATATGAATGTATTTACAACAAAAAGATAATTTGATTATACTTATTTGTATAAATTTGACAGCTAAAATAAAAACTGAAGATGCAAACGATTTTTTTATTAAATTAAATTTTCAATAAGACATCTCTACGAGTTGTAAAAACGAGACGGTTTAAAATATTACTTCCTAAAATATTTTGGAGTAAAATCATAGCCAATCATACTAAATCATAACTACTAATAAATTATAAATAACTTAAATTCCTATTTGAGAAAGCAGAAGAAAACAATTAGTTGTTAATTGCAACGGCTCAGAGGAATTCCAGTGTTTGGAAAGGAATCTGACAAAAGAGTTGAAGAGTTTGAACAAATAAACGGGGTGTTGAACCTTTGTAGGAGGAGTTCGAAGAATCCAGGTACACACTTAGGGTGGTACCTAAAACTGAAGTGGAAGGTCGAAGTTTTTTTTTTAGTGCAATATACATTCAGAAAATACGAATCAGATATTAAAGCTCACAAGTCTGAGCGACTATTTGAATTGTTTTAAATAAGCAATTTCAAATGTTTTAAACCTCAATAAAAACAAGATAACAAATTTTTGCGATTTTAGTAAATTTCTTACTAAACCTTGTAGTTTTACCAATCAAATTCAAAATGGCTTATATGTGATATCGTCGCTTAAAAAAATAATAATCTGGTGCACATTACACAACCTTGAATTACCCCCTACTTTAAGATAAAATTAATCCTAACTCGAGTCAAAACATACGTTTTTACATTATTCACTGTGGTAATAATTTTCTATACTAATTTTCCAAACAAACCGTTCAATAGACAGAACTAGTTCCAATTTCAATATTTTTCAGAAAAGTTTTTATAATGATATTACTCCTGACATATATTATTTCGACATTTTTCTTTTGAAAAAGTATAGAAGATATGTGAAGCTATAACTATAATTAAAATTTTTTTATCATTCTACTCTTACACATTTATTCAATGCTGAATTGTTATACGCTCAATATTTATAATTTACAAAGGATTATTTAATGGAGTTAATCACGTCATCAACTGAAAGGTTCATATATAGATTAAGTGAAATCAGAAATAAAATAACTAATAATATGAAAATACTTATCAGACTAATGAATCTAAAAAAACAAACAGCTCATCCGCCCACAACTTAATGGTCAAGCTTAATGTTAGAGCAGATTTTATTTATGCCTTGTTCATCAATCTCAATTTCTTTCTAGGACTTTGTATGTTAAATATACATCCATATTGCTATGTATCGAGGCATTAGCCATTATTACAACAATATGTCGTTTATTAAGGTTTTTTGCAATCTGTCCCCGATACCTGGTTAGGGCAGGAGACTCTTATTGCGTCCCCGGATATGAAAACATCTGTGTTAAGTTTACCACATTACCAGAGTCCCCTGAGAAAATTAGATTTGCTAACATTTAAGTATTCTAACAAAAATGACAGGTTTGACGAGGGACCGGAATTGAATTAAGCAGGTGGTCTGCACATGTCAAACTTTTTATCCACTCTCGGGCCCGAGGAGGGGGACGCCTACCTAGGGAGCGTTCGGTCACCGATGGCCAATGAGAAAGGAGATTCAAAAATAAGGTAACGCCCTAAAAAGGAAGTGCGAGAAAAGGATTAGGGCAACGAGATCAGGAAAAAGAACAGTCAAAAGGAACGCTTAGACGAGACAGGACCAGGCTTGAGAGAGCAGCAGAAGCCGGAGCGGAACAAGATGCACTTCGACCAGACGTGAGAAGTGTCACGAGACCTGGACATCCCTTGTGAACAAGACGACACCTACGTCACTACATCCCACCGCATCAGCAGCTATAAGTATAAAATTGACCAATAAGTAATAATGTAATAATTTATATTTTATGGCAACCTTTATCTGAATCATTACATTTTAGGACTCAATATATAATTAATTAATTAACTTATTTTTGGCATCCCGATTAAATCTCAAGGCAGAACATAGCAATCCATCACTTACCCTCAGAAATGTATTTTCAGCCTGGAAGATATATTTTTCCTGTTATCCAATAAAGTTAATTATCAAATTTTATCAAAGTTTATATTTATAGATTCTTTATTATTAACTAAAATGTGAAATGATTCATTATTTCAAACAAACTAAGTTAAAAGTACTTAACTGGAAGCCATTTTGAATATTCGGCTTTTAAACCCTATCAAACAATTTCAATAATGATCACACCTAGCTCACATTAATGATCATTAATTTGTACACTGAAATATCGAGTATAATTAAAATTGTTAGAATGCGAAAAATCTATTAGTTAAAGTGGCACTTCTAGTTGGTCGGTTTTAATGAAAATGATGCTGTATCGACCTTGACATAAACCTACCCTAAAAATATAATTTTTTATATAAGAAAATATAGCTCAATAATCCGTAAACTATATTCTTAACAATATTTCAGTTCTAAAATTCAAATCTAAATCGATATACAATCATTAAGTTTTTTAGAATATTTGTATCGAAGCAAAATGTTAAAATAACCTTGTGAGATCCACTAGTCCTAATATAGAAATAATAATAAAAAGAAAAGAGATACGTTAATTAAGGAAGATCTACGTCAAAAGGATCAAGGTTTTATTAATTTACTGCTCATAGTTATGTTTTATTTTAATCTGCCAATCCAATTGTTCTTTGTTTTCTCATGTAGACTTGGGAAAGATTACAGCATTCTTAGTTGAGTAGATAATAGAGGAAAGCATACATAACATCTGATTTCAGCCAGATCTCATATTAGAATGACTCAACGCAATAACAAATATATTTTGCGTGAATAAATAAAATAAACAGACTAGAAGGTATAAAAACTTGGTAAATTTGACCGAGTGATTGGGTTCACTGAACTACTATAATCCGAATCGTTTTCTTCTTTATGTTTACACCTTATTAAATTTACACAATATTATATTATAATTTACACAATATTATATTATATTAAATTTACTCAATATTATAATATTATTATATATTATGTATAATTTACACAATATTATATTCTATACATAATATTATAGTCCCTTTTTCCTCTTTCAATCATATTACTCTTAAATGGCGAAAGAAGAAAAAGTTACTCGAATTTAAACATTGTTCTGGAGATAAACCCAATGAAAAAAAAATTACTTAAGTAATAAAACAACCGGGAATGCGCAGGAGTTTAAGTAAGTTACTACAAGTACTTACAAGAGCCATATTTATGAAAATAGCTTTTAATACTGCAAGTGGAGTAAAGATTAAAATTATTGGAGAAGTTTGTCGGGGGGTGCGGTCAGCAAAGAACAACATAAATAAACAAAACCATATTTATTTATTTTATGTCGACGTTTCGACCTGAGTTTCAGATCTTCATCAGGGCTATAGAACAAAAGAGATAACAACATTTAGAGTAACATACAATTGAAAAGGAATAGTATACAAACAAATTTAGAATTATACAAAATATTGAATTAAATCATAAATGATAAAAAATTGATAACTGATAATTGAATAGGACAAAATTTTAATTGATTGATATTCGTGGAATTGTATGGTAGTAAATTGAAAACAGTAACAGATGAAATATAATATCATGTTACATGATCTGTCACTATTATGTTCATTCCTATTTAAAATAACAAGAAACTATCTTGAGTTCGTGTAAGAAATAGATAAAAAAATTATTTATAGCTCTTCCTCCTCTAGTGATATAATATTGACTTCCTTTCTCTGGAATTCACACTATAGTCACAACCCTATGTTTATGAAACAATAACCTCAAAGTGGGGGCAAGGTTTCGTGTTCTAGCCCCTGGCCTCTGATCTCTAGTAAAGTCCATACCACACAGCCAGGTTCAAACGATCCATCTAGCCCCTCCTTTAAATTTACCAAACTTCTCCCCTGATTCTGATCACCATTCTCCTTTCTTCCTCCATATTTCCACCTTTCCACTTTATTATCTAGTAATTAGTTCCCAATAATAACGACAGCATGTAAACTGCCCAAATCAAAGGCGAAATGTTATGATGCTGATTAGCGAAATTAATAGAAATGTCCACCATTGTAATCTGAAATTACAAAATGCAACCAGTAATCAGCTTTTCGGCTTCACTTTTCCGGGCACCCATCTATTATATTCCTTCTCCCAAGTTATTAAGATACACCTACTTTTGAATAGTAGTTCGGGGTATTCTCATGGATACCCGTTTACTTTTCCTACTTGTTCTAATAAAGGATCACTCGAAAACCAGACATTTCCAATGATCTCTCCTGGTATCTAACAGTCATCTGAAATGACGCATACCACCCCTGAAGCGTTAATAAGGGCTTTCACGAAGGGGCTCTAGCTGAGTCACAGTTAAGGGTCCTTCCACGATTTATTGAACTAGCCCTAATCGATTCTATGACTAATGACTCAAGGATATATATTAATTAAAGCAGAATTATACTCTATTTGTGGGAGCAGCGGATTGTATTAAATATAAAGTGAAGCCGGAATCAATAACTCAAAAGTTAAACAGTACCTGTTGCGAATCAGTATCGAAAGGTATATTTTTACGTCTGTTTTAGGAAAATACGAAATCAGTTGTTTTTATTGTTGATTGTTTCTAGCCACGACAAAATAACTTTATTCATTATATATATTTTTTTTTTTATCGCGTGTCGTAGTATCTCATAAAGTAGACCAAGAAAACAATTAGTTGATTTTTATTTGTCTTAGGTCTATATTACAAGACATTACGGAAAATATTTTAACATTGTCCTTTTCATAATGTACTCCACTGTTTCAAATACGCAAGATAAGTAAAAAACCCAGGTTCTTAAAGTTAAAAATTTTATATCTATACCATACTATATTATTATTAATATCTACACCTGTTTAATGTTTAATTCTGAAGAGTTTCGTTCGTTCGAAGGCGTTAATTTCAGAATATATTGGTCTTTAAAAAAATAATGCATTAGATATTGCATTTGTTTAGAAAAGCTTTAGACTCATAACTTCAACAGTCCACAATAGTGGAGCAGTAACCATATAATCATAAAATTGGGAGAATTTGAAAAACTTGCAATAAAAAACGGAAAATATGCAAAAACGTACTATAAACACCCAAATCATACAAAAATCAAGTTTATTGTTTAATTGATAATAATCATACTAGATAAGCTTATACAAACTTTGAATCAAAGTATATTAACTACATAATCACCAAATAGTCAGACTAAAAACTGAAATAATAACTTAGCAATACCAATATAAAGTCAGACGGAACAATGAAGGGAATAGGAACGGAATAGGAACCTAAGTTAACAAAAAAGCGTTCTTTTATAATAATTAAGCTCATTCTAGAGAATGTTTTTCACAATCACAAAAAACTATTGATCAATACTATTTATAAAATATTGGTCACTTGTGTTAAATATATTTTTTTTTACGTTCGATTCGACTCTTTTTTATCCATTAAACAAGTTAATAAGGAAAATTAATTTAAATAAATAAGTATTGGCGCACATCCTTATATATGTATAATATGAGAAGTCGTGCCCGAACTTTTAATTTAACCTAAAAAGTTGAGTGTAAGAATGGATGATTGAAGTTTGTGTTAAAAAAAAGAATAAATTGAAATCTTTGTATTTGGTGTGTATACTGAAATTTGTAATTGTAAAAGAAAACTGTGGAAAAAAAAATGTTTTCTTTCTATTTTATTATAACTATGTTATGTCTCACCTACACAACGAGCAGATTTTATCTGTAACTTAAAAATTACTTTCTAAAAATATGGTAAATTGAATGAGATAAGGATTCGATATTTCTGGAAGAACTCGAAACTGCTTCAATATCATATAATACCTTCTTGATAAGCTTCAACCAACGGAGGATTCTTGGATTTAGCTGTGGTAGAGATAATGTACGCTTATGGCCCGCAAGTGGAAGCAAAATGCCATTAACGAAGTACCTATTGTCACTTGGAAGTGATCGAACAAGCTCTCCTTTATTACAGGGGACTTAGCCAACTTGGCACTGCTTTCAGCTTAGTTCATCTCATTTAACAAGTCAAAGTTTACAGACTAACGTCAAATCCTTTAGGACTTAGCTGAGAATCTTAAATTGAGACCCAATAGCTTTACCCCGGCGTTTCCTAAAATCTTAAATAACCTTTGTACGTTTAAATCAGAAACTAGAATGTATGTGACTGCTAAACCAAGAACATGACAGGATGAAGTATCTACAAAGTTTAGCTTAGGGCTTATTTGGGACTAGGTTTTCCCATGCTAAATTTTATTATATATGCCATAATTTTATATTTTATTATAATAATAATTTTGGGGTGAGGGATGTGATTTCTAATTTTTTTGAAGTAAATTTATTTGATCTAAATATGTGATTTCAGTTTTTTACGACTATTGGTTTTTGAGCTAGACTATTCACACCCACATACATACACAAACACCAATTTGCAGTACTTGGTTATTAGAACTTAGGCGATCTCAAAACGTGTGTTGTTGTCCAAAACTTGAATTCGAAATTTCGCCAAATCCCAATACTTTCTCTTAAAGTAAAATAAAACTATAAACGTTTTCCATAACATCCAACTAAAAGCATATTAGGCGGCTTCTTACTTAAACAGAGATAGTCCCTCAAACATTTTCAGGGTTTAGTATGTTCACAGTTCAGGGCTTTGAATGGTACTTAAGGAACAATAAAACAGAATTAACACATCTTTTGCTAATTCGAGGTTTGATTCTTTTTTTTAGGACATGGGTTCATTTATTATGAATCGAACCCAACAACGTTACATTATCAAATTATATTTAATTTAGCATATAACGCTTCTTGATAAATTTTATGCTAAGGTTGTATTCAGTTCAGTTAATTATTTCTATTACTCTTCTTGATGTTTATGACGGTCTTTTATTCTTTAATTACGTACCTTCATAAATTAACTAGTTTACCGATCGCGACGAGGTATTTTTCAGTATTTTTATCTGGCATTTGTAGTTAACCAGAAATTAATTCAAAGTGTCATCAAATTTCCAATATCAGTTTTTAAAACTGATTAAATACAGTTTTGCTCGGTTACAAATTGGTAAAGTTACAGATATAATTCAATTAATGAAGAATACATAATATTACGAGCATTATTGCATCAAAGGATGGTAGGGAATATAAATTATAATTAAACATTAAATACGAAGTTTGGAGAGAATATTGAAAGTCATGAGTTGAAGTTGACCTGACGAATCTAAGTTGGTTACGGGAGCTGATAGAGGATGCACAAACTTCCTCATTTAAGCTAATTATTAATACGCGTCAAAATAGTTTGGTTGAATATCATTAACTAAAATTGTAAGCTCTGATAATTAGGACAAGATAGCCACTTCGATAATTATTCTGCTCTCATGATTCTAGGTACTGTAAATAAACACAACTACTGTAAAAACAACAGTTTTTTTATATTTGTTTAATCAGTTTAAGGAAGTAAAGTAATTTAAAAAAAAAGTTAAATATTCTTTAAGCAACATTCAAAAGGATATTAAGATTTAAAAGATAATTTTAATGATATGAGGCGTGGAGATGCAAAAAGGGAATACATTGGTATTTTCCAATAAATGAATTTTTTCATTATGTTTTCCACATTATTTATCTTCCTCTTTAAGGTGGAACGCACTTAACTCCTCAACTTTATAAATCCAATCCAGTTTTACAATCAAGATTCAAAGAGAATAAATTCATGTACTAAAAGATATTTCTCCAAAATGATTTTTCAGTTTAATTAAACAACACATCAGGTCATAAACTACTTTGTCTTTTCAACCTAAACGAAATTATTTTAAAGAAAAATATATATTTCATGAAATATCGTAAAATCTTTTTATTATTGTTTGTACTAGTTTCACCATAAAAATCTAAAAAGAGGAGGAGTAAATCAAACCCGTGATTTGGAGCACTAATCTGATCTTCGGAAGAGTATTACATTTCCAAAAAAAAAAAAAAAAATACACTTATCGGGAATTTTTCAAAAACTATGCTTTAAAAAGTTACATTACTTTTTTTTAATATATATTCATATAATTGCTTTGTTCTAATTTTTGATAATTAAACTTATTAATTGTTGAAATTTTTTTCTGATTAGACTTTTTTTTAATTCTCAGCCAAAATATGATAAATCAAATTTATTTATTTTTTAATTTAGCATTTAGGATTGTTTAACTATATTTAAAAACTATTTCTGTTATGGTTTAAAATCTATTGATTCAGTAATAATTGTTTAAAAAACATAATTATCAACTTAATTCCTATATAACAGTTTAAAAATAAGTGTATACTACAGAGTTTACATTCAGGTATTTGGCTGAAACTCGATTCTATTTATATTTTACCTTAAATTAAATTATTTTTAATTTAAATTTTGAATTAATTTTTTTAATTGAAATTATTGTTTATATTATTAATAACTACCTACGCAGAAAACTTCTTGTCCAATACAGTTTTCATTTTTCTGAACTTCTTGTTTTATTTCTTGTTCAAATCTTTTACAAGTAATACTTTTTTTTTCATTTACCTTGGTTTTAAAACTATAGTTTCAGAAATTCTATTTTTTTTTTACTTTGCAATTCTATGACTGTTAATGAAACCAAAAAAAAATTATTTAATTATCATATAGTTTCATTATCTACTAAATTGAATTGAAATGAAATGAATTTCTTTACAAAATTAATTTAAAAAATATTTTTTTATTATTCAACACTCACTAAAAACAAAATATCGAATGGAAAATCAACTAAATAATTTAAGAATGAAATGCAGGCTCTAATGTGGAAGCCAACCCCAACAAGCACTCACATTGCGGGAATATTTTCATTACTGGCTCTACATCGGCATCCTTCATGACCTGATGGAATTCTTAATTAAATTTTCCACTCCACCCCAACATCAACCGAATAAATATTTAGCAATGAAGGAACTTTAGGTTGCGTTGTGGTTTAGGTCCCAGGAGGCAAGTTTGGTATTCTGTGGAAATACGAAGACAGGCAGAAAAGTATTGAATAATTAAATAAAGGAAGTGATAATGAGTATGGTTACTGTCAACTTGAGAAGAATGGGCTGAAAATTATATAAAAAATAATACTCTTTCAACAATATATGTGTATATAATAAATAAAACCGGTGTGTACTCACCGATATGTAACTCATTGATGAGTGTAACTCAAATACTACAATGCTTATAAAGTTGAATGGGGGTTCTCCTTTTTCAGTAAAAGGAGATACAAGTTCCTTTGTATAATAAAGCTGATTAAAAAAAAATTAAATTGATTAAACCCACATTCGACTATCGCCAGTACAAAAAAGTTTTGAGCAACGAAGAACATTATAATCTCTGGTGAACAGTATCAATATAATTCTCACCGCTCAAAACCGCAGGAATAACAAACGGTTGTTCAAGATTCAAATAGGAAAAAAATTAACAAATAAATGCAAAAGTTTAGGAAGATATAATTTGTTCAATATAAATTGATATGTTATTGGTTTTAAAAAACAGCATTTTGTCTCGAAAATTGGGAAATCATCACTTTGTAATCGTATTTTGGCCAAATATCACAGACACTGCTATTATAAAGGAGACATCATTATTAACTGCTTTAAATTCCATTTAAATAGCTTTGTATGAAGTACGCCTTCCACTAAAGGCCAGGCGCACTTCACTTTGGGTTGGCTGGTTGGGTATGAGTGGATTGTATATAATAAAAATAAAACATGGTTAACTGAAAAGGAAAATCTATTGTCTAAGTTACAACTATTAGGGGGGTGGCCGAAATAAAACATTTGTTGTTAGATGTGTTAATGAATTTGGAATAACAGGGCTATGTAAAATTTTAGATTTAATGATGTGGTTTATGATGATGAATGTTTTTTATGCTGTATTAGGTGGATTTACTCCATTCTCCGGTTACCCCCTCCTTATTTCTTGAATTTCTTCATTTCTTGATATCTCTCTCTCTCTCCTCTGCTCCGGGGGGCACTTCCGAGTCTCTCTACTCCCTTATTTGCATTAAAGATGCTAGTGAAGAAAAGAGAAAAGAGAACTGCAGTTGGCAAAAAAACAAACAATATGGCTCTCTAGTGCAGGTTGCTCTTCCCACCATTGGCGCTGGAGGAACTTTTGTTGCTTAAGGGCACTAACTATATGGCGCTATATATGGGCGCTGGTTGTGCCTTTCTCATGAGAGCCCCCCAATTCAATTCAAGACTTTCGGTTAACCTTGAGTTACCCGAAACAGGCTTTATTCAAATACTGACAGATGCAAAGCGATTCTTAAGATAACTATATATTTTTTGACAAAAATATCATAAAGTCAACATTTTATAGAAATACACTTTTAAACTGCACTAGAACGACTTCATTAACCATATTGATAATCAATTATTAATAATAATCAAATTTAATTGAAAATAAAATAAAAATATATTAAGAAGATTCTGATATTATTTGTCGAAAATGAGTTATTTAGAGAATGTTTTGAAAGCTTAGGAACCATTAGGCATACAGATATCTGTTATTGCTCAAGATAGAGCTAGTTCAGTTTACTTTAAAGTAGTTCCTGATGACATAATTCGTAGGAATAGCAATGTTTATGAAATTTGAAAAAATACAATCACAAAATAATTTTTTTTTTATTTTTTTTTTTTAAAGAAATTCTATTTTTTGAAAAAACTATATTTCGGGTAATAGAACACATTTAGAGCTCAACGTAGCCTATAAAGGCTCAAAGTTTTGCTAATTTATTCTTTTTATATGTATACTGTTTTTCGTACGGCAGGTAGTTACCATATTAAGCATAAAGTGATGAATTAAGTAAAACTTAAAGAGCTTTCCTCGATTAAAAAAAAATCCTGGCATTCTGCGGAGATTACAAATTTTGATTTTTAATGTCAACAAGACCTGAACAACATATCAAATAATCAAACTATCCTGCCTTTTAACTTTATATGCTCCTTTTTAGTTTCATTTATTAAACCGTATCTTATTTTTTATTACAGCGACCAAAGAGTGGAAAATGTTAATTTTTCATTTCAACAACTGTGTGGAAGCCCTATGGAGCATAGTCTTTTTGTATGGCCAAACCTTAGTATGAAATGAGTCACCTGTTTAATCACAGGCTTAAAGAATAATTTTTAAGCTTTTTAAAAAATATTCACTCAAATGCTTATAAAGGACGTATTAAAAATTTAAAGCGATCTTCGACCTCTAAAGCGTTTACTAATTAATAATTAGATAAATTCGACCCAAAAAAGATCAATGGACCACAAATGAGGCTCAACGTGTCTTCAAGAATAAATAACATGAGCACTGCTGCCAATTCAAACACGGCCAACACTACGTCTGTTGGCAAAGGCTCTTCAGTAAGGTGTACACGGATATATCTTCTGTCAGGTGTTAATACTTGCTGTCTGAGCTCGCACCATTACCTGTCTGTCAATCGGTACGAAAGGTTTTCAATTAAAGAAAAAAGAACAACAACAAATATTGCGGTAAATAACTTGCCCAATATGTAATATTATATAAAATGAAAAATATGATCATTATTTTGAAATTGTATTTGATACCGCTTCGTTCAGCTCTGTTGTCCATCTTCAGGGATTTATATCTATGGAAAAATGATATAAATAATTATGACAATAATACCAGAAAAGATTCAATGTTGAACCATATATCCAAAATCAACCACCATATTTTTTTCTAGCATTCTGTTAGGAATTAAAAGGGTGTCTTCCGATTCTATAGTCGATTATTCAACTAATTATTCAAGTCCCTTACCTATTCAGGTAGCCATTAAGTATTATTAAAAATAAATAATACAAAAATCGAAATATAAAAAAAATCCAAATATTTATATAATAATTATTTAAGTAGTATTATATAAAAAAAACAAAACATAAAGCATAAGTTGTTACAGGCTACCTTCAAAATAAAGTGACAAGAGCAAATATATGGTTACCACTCGACGACTTCGTTGATTTAAGTATAGAAAAAAATTATAACGAATTTATAATACTAATTAATTTATTTTTTTCTTACTTCAACTTGAAGAAAATAAACGAAGAAAAGACGACTAATGAACTGTTCATCTTCGTCCAACAAAATAGTTCAACTACGCAGAATGTGATCATAGCTGAGAGAACTTGAAGTCTATTCTGTGATTAAACAAATGTATTTTTACTCTTAGACACGCCTTGACACGTCTTGATAGTGTATGTACGTACTTCGGGTTCAGACAGTCGTGTGTAATCAGGGTTTGGCGTTATCGACATCGATATCCTCCATTCACTTTTAAGAAAAGATATTCATAATTAGAATACCATTTTGATCATAAAATTTATACAATAAAAAAGATGGACGTCCAATAAGAAATGTGATATAATCATTTTATATTAATCAGTTTTATCGTATATAAATTTATAATTTTGTTATGTAATATTCCTTTTCATTGTTTCTATAATGTTTGCTTCATATCTACGTGATGATACTAAAAACTACGTTTAATAAACAAAAGCAACTTGTTTAGTTTGAGTTTATTTTATAAAATAGATTAATGATATCCGATAAAGTATTATTTGTTATTTATAAGCCCATTAAAACATTTATTCATAAAATTCTGTGATTGCAGGACATAGTACTATCAAAATTTATTGATCCTCCAGAATGTATTGAGTTTATACATTAACAACTAAGTGTTGCAAGTGAAGTTCGTAGGTAGTGTTGTCACTATTCGCTATATACTACCACTATTGAAAAGAAGTATATATACGACACTTATATTGTATATGCTTATATACATATATAAATATATATGATTATATATTTTTATAAAAGAATTACAAGGAAGAGACAGAAGCAATAATTCAAGTACTGCTTTTTTTTAGATTAAAATGAAAATTTATTTCAAATTTAGTTTAAATTATAGAAAAAAACAAACAATAAATAAGTTTTTCCGAAATATGACAGAAAAAATATCTTCTCTTATATACTTTAACAATAATCTCTGTTCCTAACAGTAAAACTTTATTAATATATTATAGATTTAAAAGCCCAACAAATATATTTAAAAATATTTCAGAAAAATAAAACAAGTTTAAATACTTGCAACAAATACTTCTAGTAATAGTAAATATGAAAATATATAATTTTAATAAAGTGATTTGTTTGAGGAGAATAAATTTAGAAAATTACCAATAGAAAGGGCCGAAATGTTGCAAAAGTAGAATATATATATTAGAAATTTAAAAATTATATTATTATGTAGTTTTATTTTAAATAGTATATCATATTGATTGATATAAAATAATTAAAAATTAATCTAACTAACAAAAACTACAACTACAATAAAGTTGTTTATAATGAACTATTCCTTTAACATAAACTATTCATTGAACATAAATAATTCAAGTGAATGCAATTCACTTCATGAATTATAAATTTAAACAGAGAACTAAGTTTGCTGGAAATCATCTACTGTACAGCTTCGAAAATGAATTAGAAGTGCTGTAGCACCCGAGGTATCTCAACTTGTTAGAAAGTTAAAAAGTTGGGGGGTTTAAGTTTAAACTGCTCTTCCATCTCTTTCAATCCTAACGTAAACTGTCACAAAATCTCTATAGTTCTTCACCTCTGTATCATTTTGACTATAACTATTTTATAGAGCCTAATAACATTATTAGTTACTAATAATCACCAAACTATCTAAAAGTCGATTATTACATTTACTTTAAGTCCTATTCGTAATAAAAAAAATATAATTGGAGAATAATATGAAAAAATAAATAAATATAAATATAAATATAAAAGCCTTAAAAATTGTAACAATGAATACATGAAATATAAAAATCAAACAAATACATGTTTGTAATAATAGAATAGCAAATATATCACATAAATAGATTTTTCTTCATATAAGTGTTTTATATATTACACATATATTCTGATACTTTGTAGAAAACAAGCTTCAAGACCTAAAATGTTGGTCAAAAAGAAAATCCTGTATGACTAACTAGCATCTATTCTATCTTGTACCTGCTTGATGGTGGTACAAGATAGAATCTTATATGCGAAATTTCTCATTATCTAACATATGGACACAAGAGATCAAGAATCTCATATATTCAGGAAAAAGAATCTAAAATAGAGATTTTCTCACTGAATATTCATAAATATTTATAATATATTTTATTATATACCTGTATTAGGCATCTGTATTGATATCAGTTATATCTTTGTCACAACAATGATTTTCTATCCTAAAATATATTTAAAAATATAGTATTTATGAATATTATATAATTTATAAATATAATCACAACAATCAAAAAAACATTTAAAACCATTTAATTTTTCTTTTAAAAGGATATTACAATATTTACAAGACAAACGGTCTAAACTTCCAATCCATTGAAAAGACTGATCTACATGACTATAATAATGCATATCTGAACATACGGAGTTGAGCTTTGAAGCTCCACTAAACCAACGAATTCCTTCCGAATCCTTACAGTCGAAAATCCTTCGTAAAATCCTTAATGCTCCTTTCTTTATCACAAATCAAGTCATCCATCAGGACCTCAATGTTCTATATGTTGGCGATATTGCCAGAACCGGATACCAATCCTTCCATGACAAACTTCCCAACCACCCAAACCAACTTCTTTCTAACCAGACTTCTCCTTCATTACTTAATAATCCTCCTATGCGTCTGAAAAGAAGATGGCTTCGAGATATTCTCCTCTGGAAATGTTAATATAGTTCTATTAATGGGTAGATTCTCCACATGTTTGTATCACGTCATTTTATCGCCAACAGGAAATTTACTTGTATATATCTTTATACAGTTGTAAATAACAATAAACATTAAATAGTGCTTAAAATTGCTAGTGCAATCCGGACGCAGATAGAACGCATAACACTTCCCATGAAGTCAATCAAGAGTCCGGAAAGAAAACTGGCTGTATGATGGATCTTTAATTAAAAAAATATTCATAAATAGGCCATAGGCCATCAATAATAGTTAGAGGCTTAAATACATCGGTCTACTTTTCCCAATTAATCCAAGCCTGGATCAAACGGATCTTCACAAAGAATTCGTTCTGAATGAGGTCTAGAGGGACTTTCCGGAGTGAATTAATTTGAGAGTCCTAAAAGGGGTCTCTTTAATGTTTCTTAGAGAGCTGTTTAGAAATTCATGGTCGAAAAATTCTTTTTGTTTGGTAAGAAAGGATACCAAAAGAAAAAAAAATATTTGCGTGAGCAAAATAATGATAGTCTAAGTTTAATTTTTAATAGAGCCCAAAAAGCAAAACCACAATATCAATAATTGATTTAGTATCTAAAGATACGAAGAGATATGTGAGCTATACGAAACCTCCGTCCAAGGTAATTTACCCTAGTAGTGGAATACGATAGTTTTCGTTACAATGGAGATTGGAAGGTCGTGAATATGTAAAAATTTTTTTTTTATATAGTCTCATGTAACGTTTTTCGTTATTAATTTTTATTTAAGATAACTTTACTAATAAAAATGATAATAATTAAATATTTGTAATCAAGCGTTTAATACCCACAACGGATATCGTTTTGCTACTCAGAATACTGAAAGATCTTGTAAATATTTCATCAACGAGTCAATAAAAGGATTTCACAATGGAATTAAATTGATAATTTTCACGATCCTCAATCGGCAGTAACACCTGCTCGACGTGTTTACACACGCCCCCAGGCATGACATAAATCCCTGAGCGGATGGTGTAACTGTGCGAAGGCAACCGCGGGGGCGGAGGGCTTTGTAATCCATATCCCAACTGTTTGTTTGCGCTACGTAGCTTTGATACGCTTTTTATTGCTGGATGTTATTTGTGAGTGTCAGTCTAGTTAATCCCTTCCTAAGAGTTGTCATTGATTGTGAAATGTATGATCATACGACGATTTAATTCTTTGTTAAAAAAAAAATAAAGAATATATCCGAAAAATATTTTATTAGTTTATTTTAAGAAAACTAAAAAAAAAAAAAAAACGATTTATTAAGTTGTATAAAATCTTAAATTTTTATGTCAAATTGATTGAAATGTGGCATAGCACACTGTTATCTCTAGACACACAATCAGAGTCGATATCTGTATTAGCCATTCCCTACCGTCCACATTTTTTTTTGTTTATCCTCTAACTCTTCATTTCTGAAATACGTGGGAGAGGGTAGATGTTATAATAGAGGTAACAAAGCTATTCTAATCAGCGCAGGAGGGTCGAGATTTCAATTAGATGGATCCCCACGAAATAAAGTCAACCTGCCCAAGCCGGAATCGAACCGGCACCGCACATGTTTCAACCCCATCAGGTCGTCATACTCATTTGTGATCCACACTGCATGTTACAGTTGACTTACTAATAGTTAAAAAGTACCGTACCACTAATAGTTAAAAACATTCTGACTACAGAAACTTGACAGATGCCTTATTCCCATATCATTTGGAAACTTTATTAAAAGACTAACTTATTAAAAGTTCTGACATTTTTGAAATATTTTATTAATTAAATAAAAACAATGACGAATATATTTAACAAATTTAATTTTTACGGCAATACTTATTATCACTTTCGAACTAATTATTGTTTTACCTTAATTTTTAATAAGTAAGAAATATATTAGATATTATATTTATAATATATTAGAAATATACTGGAGACTATACGTCAGTGTGCATATGAAAAGATCCTCATTGGAATATTTATAGCATTACCCTAAATTATTATAATTTATAATTATAATTATAAATACTACTTAGCATATATTTTGATTCCTGAGAATAGATGACCGGAAAGCGGTGAATAAATTACCAAAACAAGTACAGACCTTTAACGTGAAATAAAACACTAAGACCGCTGCTAACAGATAAAATGGGCAGTGGAAGGTAAAAACCCTTTGTGATGCGTTGTTAACTCCACTTGTAGCTAACAAAGCTTTTGATCCTCTGAGGGCTTTGTGAGCAGTGCAAACACCACCTTCTAATCCCATGCCAATGCCTTCATCAAGCCTCATTTGGATTAAGGTCTATCTCAGAGGCCTGGTTAGGGACTTCCCTTCCAGTGGAAAAGCGTCTAAAAGTTTTAACCTACAGTAGTAATTTTATCCGGAACTTGGTGTTATTCAGAATCGCTCCAGCCTCATTATTGCAGATAAAGTGAGTACATGTACATCGGCCAGTTTTGAATCTTACACATGAATCAGGCGTACATTTTGGTAAGTCTAAAAGGAACTTCATAAATCTTAGTTGTCTTCTCTATTTAACATATGTTTAGTTGACACTTCAAATTTTCAAGAAATAAACGAGCACACGATAAAATCGTATAGCTGGGTTTCAGTTTTCCAGTCACAACTCTTGCGTGACTTTAAGGTATTTTGGGGTAAAACCGCTGATGAGGCAGAACTGGAAAGGAAATATTTGCATAATTTAAGAAATTTAGCAGAGAAAAAGAACGAAACATCCAAATAAGTTACATGATTACAGAGTATTACAGGCACTGCGATTTAAGCCCAGTCTATTGGTATGTGAGAATTTTTTTCCTTTGGCGAAAATCATTATAAATTTTTTATTAAGATTCAGAGTAAGACCGCTTTGAGTGCAATATTCCTCTAGGATATTTAAATTACTTTGAACGCTATCAGGAGAGTGAGAGTAACGCCATATCATCTGCTTATAACAATTGAATTTATTTTTATTCACTGTAAGACCTGGTGTTTTTTTTTTATCTTTTAATTGCATTGGAATTTTCCATACAGCCAGGTATTAATCCTTTACTTATATTCCGATTATTTTCATCATGGTTGGGGGTAGAAGTTTTTCATTTTGTGGGACCGCCACTCAATGAAAAAAGACAACCGAAATATGCAGGAAAAAGAGTTGAGGGCTTAAAATTTACTCCGGTAAAACATCCTCCGATATAGGAATGTTACCTGGAGAAGAAGCACCTTGCGATATCATAAATGCATTATCGTAAAGATTCCCAACCATATGCACAAACTTAGACTTACACCAAAAGAGTATAATTTATGCTATAACCTATCTATGAAAACGGTGAAAACTTTAGTTGTTTTTAATCTAAGATAAATATTTAGAGCTCTTCAATGTAAATACGCAATAGCGGCACCCTCTGCCATTTCGAAATCCGATTTGCTCCTCAGTTAATAACTTTCTTGGATCCACCCAATGATTGAGTTTGTTAAAAAAATTAGTTGTAAAGATTTTTGTGATATTATTAATGATCACAATGCCCCCCCACCTTGGATCCACTGTGGATCGCCCTTACAAATCTTTTATATGAACAAGCCTCATTCTAATAACGAATCAAACTTTTGGGGAGATTCTGTATTAAAAAATCTGATTACAAAACCGTGGTAAAAAGTTAATCTAAGATAAACTAAGATAAGGTCTTCTCCGGTTGCTTGCGGTCTATTTTTTATAATTCACTAACAATAATCAATAATCTAAGGAACAGTCAAATAGACCAAAAAACTTAATATCAGTGTAAAATTTGCCTGGTAAAATCGATTTACAATATTTTTCCCACTGCTGGCAGTCAATTTCATAGGGCCCTTGGGGTTTGAATCTAAATATATTAACAGCAGATCAGAATTCACTAGGGTTATTTACATTCTGTAAGCACATTCTTATGTTGTCAGAGTACATATATTTTTTATTACTGTAAAGTGTTCTATAGTCAGAACTAAGGCTATTGTATTCAATCACAGTAAGCATATTATTTTTTTACACTTAGTTGAGGTGTTACTATTTTTTATCAAGAATATATTCGTCATTAACCACGGCGTACGATTGATTTCCTTGAATTGAAATCAATTATCATTATTGAAAAGAATTCTGGATAATGCCATTAATTAGTATTAAGTTTTGTGAGAACGTTAAAAGTGGATCTGACTTGCTTTTTCTTAAATAAAATTTTTTTGGCCCACTATGGAAGCCATTTTTGAGATCCTTAGGCAGGCAATCAGAGGCTAGAATTTGGTCACGTGACCCTGGCGTAGGATCTAAATTCAAATTTAGTTCGACATAACCTTAACCACTCACGTGATCATTAGGCCACGCCATCTTTTAAGTCACGTGACTGCCAACAGGAGCTGAGTGTGCCCGGCCTCCATTTTGTTGTTATGCTGTTTGAGAGGCTTACGGGTTTGGCAGAGGCTGAGTGTACCCAGCTGTCATTTTGTTTTTGATCGCCACCATTTTATTATGAGGCTCTCGCGTTATCCCCACCACCCATTGATCAGGTACCCTCTGTTTATGCAAGGGTGCAACGTTTGAGAATTTATTTTCTATTAAAAACTTCTTTTTCCTATACAAAGTCATAAAATGTAAACCACATTAATATAAGGTGAAAGAGCGGAAATTTAGTTTTCTTACAGTTGTAGTTACGCTAGATTTCGTTGACAGTGTAAGGATTTATGAATTCGTTTTATGAACGCAGGACAATGGCAGAAAAAAAAATATTCTTAAAACCCTAATCTCAAAAATCACTAAATTTTGATTTATTAAAATTTTTTTTAGGCTTCAAATTTATTATTTTATATTGAGTTTTTTTTTTGTACTTTGGATTATTATGCTCAAATTTTATTTAACTCAGTATTAATTTTTGAAAAAAAGGAACATGAATTTGTAGAATTAATTGCTACAATTTTGAACTAAATTTTCTGATTTATAGTTTTAATATCTGATGTTTTAGTGTTGTTTTTTTTCTCTTCGATGAGGTCGCCCTTAAATTACACCGAAACGTTATTACTGAATTTTCGAAAGTAATGCACATTCTTCCAACCTTTTATTCACTTTTTGTTTAACAATTTTTAAAAAAATGGTATAAACAATGAGTAAACTGGAGGCTTTCTCTTTATCATTTTTTTCTTAAATGAAAATGAGCTATAAACATTTAACTCCAGTATGTGTGGATCAAACTGACAGAATATTGAAAAAAAAAATCATGAGCAAATCACACCTTTGACAGTTCTGCAGACTATTAATTGCTTTAGCCTCTAATAAAATCGCTAACTAATATTCACACAGATCAATGAAACGGCCTACCGTTTCATTTCACACCTAGGTACAGATAGCTTGAAATTAGACATTTACTCTCGCTTAACTTTAAACAACTCATCACATGCAAGTTACAGGCAACCACTTTGATGCCACATCAGGACGTCCCGAAATACAGTTAAACACTTGAGTTCAATGGCAATTACGATTCGGCCTAGATCTCTGGCCATGGATCATTTAGGTCGGAAGGTCGTCTATGATCTATATGTCCTTCCTGCGGAGGAACATTGGTCTTCTTTATGCCCAGAACAAATCAGAAACTATCTTGTTCACCCGGTGTAACATTCTATAGATAATAATGTTCAGTGCTTCCCAAAATATATTTCACTTGTTCTCTAGCTATAAATTCAGCCAAATCTCGATAGTAATTCGAATCATCAAAAGAAAGTTGAAAGCTATTGATAATGGCTTAATATTGCCCGTTTTGGGGGTAATGCACGAATTTGCACATTTTGAGGTTTTCTGCATTTTTGTTCATTTTTTAAGTTTTGGCTATGAAATGATTTACAAAGTTGTCTGCAAAAAAAAAAAAAAAAAAAAAAAGATAAATAATAACATCATGAAACTAATTATAATTATTATATACTAATAATTTAAGTTAAATGATTCTTAGTAAGAGATCAATTATTTCTATAAAGCACTAGTTTTGGTTAGGCATGATAATTGCCGATCGACATGAAGTAAGAAGTAAAGATAAACTGAAATACCTCCCCAGCAACAAACGTTTTGTAATATTATAAGTAGAGACCGTATTTCCATAGTATTGCACATTTTATTCGTAAGTGTGAAATATTTTAAACCTATATTTGTCATAATCATGATTTAAGGAATATTGAAATTTAATAGTATTTCATATTTTGTTGTTTTGTTAGCCTAAATGCACGACTTTTTATATTTTAGAATACAATTGCATATTTTGTACTGTTTAGGTTTTTTTTTCGATTTTAATAATATACAATAGATTGCTTTATCTAAGTTTTTCAAATTCATACATATTTTGATATGTATACCAATATTTTTTTGTTACATTTTTATTCCCACTATTTTGTAATATAATATTAATTTTTTCAATTTCTCGAATTTCAATTTCAGATGGCTAAATTGGCCGAAACGTTGGATGATTGATATAATAAAGAGTGTTTAGTGAGACTAAATAAGGATACCATTTGATTTATTTAATAAATAATAATTTATTTATTTGTTTATGGGGCAACCACCGTACGAATAGAGTTAGCCTAAGAGAAACATAAAATAAATAATCAATTGTAGTAATTTTACAAAAAGGGTGAGTTAAAGATCGTTTAAATTAAATAAGAACATAACATACCAATCCTGGGCTTCTTTAGAATAAAACAATACAACCAAAACTTCACTTCATATTTAATAATAATTTCTACAAAAAGAAATTCATACAATTGATTTTGGTTAATATTGCTTAGTTTCGGCATGTATCGGATTCGGTTCTCATGATATGCACCAGCTGTTTATGTTGACGGTGATAAGGGTCTGTGCTAGAGAGCTGGAAGTGGTGGGGGTGGTGCGGCGATACCTTCTCAACAATAATAAAGCTGGTGGCTTCTAGAGGATATCTCATTCCTTTGGCCTTGTCAATAACGTCATATGTTATCGTTCAGGCCTTATTGTTCGTAGTATTTATCGGAGACTGCAAAAACTGAAGTTTTGCATAATTTTATCATTATTTCATCTAATTTTATAACTATCATTCTCCTTACATAAACTTTCAAATTCAATTTTTAAATCATTTTGTTCAAATTGTGTGTTAGCTTTAGTGTTACTTGAGAAGACGAAATCGAAAGTGTCCTAATTTTTCACTTGCTTTTTTACGTTTGGTTGTATGGGCTAGTGGTGAATTCGGTGATTATGATTAATCATATCATAATTTATGAAATTAGCCATTGTTATTCCCACTTCAATGAAAATTAAATCAATTATCAGATGATTTGAATAAGAACGCGTTAAGGGTAGATAAGGGCTAGACTTGCCGAACCAGCTTGAACGGGCAACTTTCCTGCCTTAGACCTCGTGCCCTGTCGGATTAAACCAATCAAAATTATGCCTGTAGTGTCTTAATTCTTCTCTTCCACATCAACAAAAAAATATACAATGAACATCTTGAACCAATTCGGTTAGCATAAAATAAAATAGACACGATGTTTACTCTATCACGGCAGGTGGTCAACTATCTTATTTTATAATATAGTAATAGTATTAATTAATTAATAAATATCTTATATAGGTAATGTATTAATCACTGTTCTGGGGTGACTATAAAAAAATCTCTTTAGAATAAGTTTTAATATGCTAAAATACGTTAATTGTAACTGGTTGTGGTTTGTGGTGATTGATTATTTCAGTTTTCACAAAGTCTCACTTTTTGGTTATGAGTATTTAGAGAGTTTTCATTGATTCAAACTAGGTTAGACTAGCTTCCCGTGTATTAATCTTATAAATAAAAACGTTTGGAGGATTTCGGTATTTTGTACACAATTTTACTTATTATGGTTTTTTTCTGCAAGATTTTGCATATTTTGAATTTTAGCTTCTTTTTTGGATTTTTTATATGTAAAAATTAGTTGTAGTAAATTTATAGTAAGAATTAGTATTGGTAAAATTAGTTGTATAGAGTTGTACATGACAGTCCTAGTCAGGTGGATAAGTACAAAGTAGTATTTATTTCAAACCTGCTTCTCTGAATAAATATAATAAGAGATATAAAAAATAAAACAATACAAGACATCGATAAATAAAGTGAATATTAACGTTAAAAGTACAGAATACCATTGTCCTAGTAATAAAACAACGTTTAATCGATAGAACCATTCAGAGGCTAAGCTATTGTGAATACAACATTAATTCCTTCACCATGAATATCTGCTAGCGGTCGAACGTGGAATTCTGAATGAGATTCCAGGGAAGTCTCGATCCTTCAGTAAGCCTAGAGGTCCTGCAATAGTTTATGGCTTCATCGGTACACTATTAGCAAGCCCAAAAATAGTAATTTGTTTGCCAAGATAATTTCAATTCATGATATGTTCATATAAGATTAACTTTTAAGCATATTTGAGTCGGTAAAAAACAGCCAAGCAACACAGTTGATTTTAAGTTAAATTTTATTTAAATTAGACATAAATTAAAAATCAAATCACAAAGAAAACTATATATGAAAACTTTAACTAACAATTATTTTTTTTAAAAAAAAGTCTCTGCAACACTGTCTAATACTGAAGATAGTAATATATTAATGCTCTATTTTAGGGTTCAGTGGAGGGTTAGATCTTTGCAGTAGAACATAGAGTAATTCTTGAGGAACAATAATACAACATTATCTCATATTTTGCCAATTTAAGAGTTGGTTGCTTTCTGCTGAATGTAGTCTATTATATGTTGCCTAATCTAGATCAGGTTGCAGAGAAAACTAAACCTATCTCGAGAATTAATTGAAATAACATAGCAATTTTTTTTATTCTCTTTTCAGGTCAAGAATTAAAACGCAATAGATCATAATTTTTTTTGGTCGTTCGTTTAAATATCGTTTAAACGATATTTAAAATAAATTAGTGAAGAATGTTCAAGCTATAAGGATATATTTTATTATAATCGAGTTAAATATAATTAAGTATTATAGGACGAGTCAAAATTTTTAAACATATAACAAGTTTCAACATATATATTTTAGCACATTTTAATATATACTGTAAAGTAATTATGCATTCTAAAACTTGTTAGATATCGAAAAATTGTGACACCCAATAATACTAGGTCCCTTGAAGAGGGATACGTAGTATGCCCGAAACTTATGAAATATAAATACATAAATTAAGCACTACAGTGGTTTAATGTTTGATCCAAGGACAGGATTAAAAAACTTTAAATAGTGAAACGATTATTTACGGATAATAATTTACAATAATTTTTGTCCGTCTTGATGATACCTGGACTGGAGAAACATTGAAAGTTAGTTGTTGTATTTTATTTATATTTATATTTTAAACACCCATAGCTATCTTTGAGTTCTTCCAATACAATCTGCTGCCATTAGGGGCACTAAGTATTGCTATGTATCTATGGAGATTTACTTGGGATGCCAGGATAATCGCTGAAGGCAATTATCAAAAAAGAAGTTAATTAATTGATTATAAATTGAGTCCTAAAAAACTATTTTTATAATTGGATTCCTTTCCAAAGGCTGTTTGTGTGTTTACCAGTTTACCAATTAAATACCTTTATATTTATAAAATATTGTTACTATTAATTATATAGGATAATAAAGAGTGGTATATTGGGATATATAATAGTATATAAACTAAGTATTTATTTACAATTTGTTATTATGATTAAAATGATTCAGATAAAGGTTGCCATAAAATATAGATTATTACATGATTACTTATTAGTTAATTTATACTTATAGCTGCTGATGCCGTGGGATGTAGTGCCGTAGGTGTCTTCTGTTTCATAAGGGATGTCCAGGTCTCGTGGCCCTTCTCACGACTTCGTCTGGTCCTCCACCGTCTAAGCCTTCCTGCTGAGTGTCCGTCTAACTCTTCTAGATTTCCTCTGTATTTTTCTCCCACTTCCCTTTTGGGGCGTTACCTTATTTTTAAATCTCCTTTCTGATTGGGCGTCCCCCTCCTCAGGGCCGAGAATGTGTAAAAATGTTTGACATGTCCAGGAAGGGCCTGCAGCTGCTTAATTTGATTGCGATCCCTCGTCAAACCTGTCATTTTTGTTAGAACACTTAAAGGTTACCCAATCTAATTTTCTCAGGGGCCTTTGGTAATGTGACAAACTTAATACAGATGTTTTCATATCCGGGGACGCTAAAAGCTTCGCAGAAGGATACCCTGACCAGGTATAGGGGCAGATGACGAAACACCTTAATAATACCCAGGATTGTCAAAAGACCGATACATAGCAGTATTAGTGTTTTAAGTATTCATTCATACCAAATGAACAGAAAAACCAAGAAAGAAAAAAAAGTGTGAACAATAGTTCTCACATAATTGAATAGAAAAAAAGTAATTCTAAAAATAAAAAAAATATTAATATGATGTAAGTTTATTTATGTTGACGGAAGAATAAATCGATCGATGAAAATACAATAAAATAAAGTTGACTAAATAATAATAAAATTGGATATAGGTAAAATAAAAATTTGCACCTATATACAATCAGCCTTGGAAACCTCGAATCAAGCTTCGTTTTCCTCTTGTAGAAGGCAAATCAGGGCCTCCAATAGATCCCAGCGTTTCTCTCCCAACCATGCAACTGGTATTGGAGGCCAGTAGAGCGCGAGTGAGAGCGCTTTATGTTATACAACCTTGGAATTTATTTATATCGATATTAATTTACAGAAGCTGAAAACGATAGGTTGAATAGTTATTATAATGATTAACATTTAGAGTTAAAGCCTAAAGTCTTCCTCAATAAGCAGTTTATCTAGAGCAAAATTGTCTTTTCAAACAGAACACGAAGTTTATTAGTTCACAATTAAATCTTTATAATTAAGTATAGATAATTTCTGTTCATGTTTTTGTATTTTTTTTTTTTTTTTTTATAAATTTTCCCTTTTTTACTCTTCCGTTCGTAAAATGTTTTAAAACAACCGGCGTTGATGGAAAAACTATTTTGGGTCCTTGAATCCTCTGAAGAAAGGACTAAATTTCAGTTATGAATTAGTTTCTGCTTAAAGATTAATTAATTAATTGTTTAAAGTCAGCTGTATTAATATGCATGATATAGTGTCTCTCACCTCATGACACAGAGAGACAGAATGTAGAGGAGAAAGGAATTTCGAGGATTAATTGAATTTCAGAGGTGTTAATTGCGGGCTGTTGATTCTCGCCTAGTCTGCCACACTATACGGCTCTGATTAGAGCATTCAAGTACACCAGCTGAAAGTCGCAATATTACTACCTCTGCTACAATCAGTTAGTATGGTTATTAAAAATCAAAAGTAATCACTAAGTTTGAACAAAAAATATTAAGAAAAAACTAATCAATATAAATATAATATCATGTTTCTTTCTAGTACACCAATCATTTGTAATAATGTATTTTAGTCGATATATATATATATAACATTGATAACAGAATA
>NW_027111420.1:1215383-1230162 GCF_000696795.3 Halyomorpha halys
AATATTTCGGTTTATTTGATTTTATTACGATTTTTAATTTTTTTAGTTACGATAGGAGTTTTGTTTTACTTTTATTTTATTTTCACAATATTTATTTATATTTTAAGGATTAATTAGACTATATTATATTAGACATGGAGAGAATAGCATGAAACTTCATAAGTGATTAATGTTAGGCTGTGAAATTAAAATAAAGGTGTGATAATTTAAAAATTATTAATAATTGAGATTGTAATTAATATTGTTAATTAATAGATTCCCTTTGATAATGACTAGGGTGGCGAAAAGATTAGTTTTCCAAATTAATTAATGTAAGATGTTGAGGCTGTATGGATTAGATGGATATATATTACTATAATGAATAAATATAACCAGTTTGGAAAAGAAATCAAAATATAAATTAAATAAAATACTAAGATTGTATAAAATTTATCAGAAAAAAAGGGTTCATGTAAATAAAAATAATTAACTGAGATATATTCCTCTCTCTTTTTTTTTTTTTTTTTTTTTTTTAAGAGAAATGTAGGGTTACCGTACTCCGTATTTTACGAATTTAAATTATTTATTTTTAAATAATCAACAAACAATGAATGCTGGGAATCAATTGTATTACTAAATTATCTTGTAGGGTAAAAATAAATTTCTACCAGACCAGTGAGCAATTGATATAAGATTCACTTGGGCAAATAATTCATAATTTTACCAATTTGAATAATCTTGCATACAGACGACGGAGATCTCCAAAACGAAAAAATTTCAAAAATTTCAAAATAGGAAGATTTAGTTTTTCACTAAACAATAATTAATAAAATAAAACTATTATAAAATTTTGCAAGTTTCTAACCCCAGTGAACGTTAAGCCTTTTGAGAAGTATATTTTTCTTCAATTACAAGTTAATGGTAAATGCATCAAAAGTAAGAATACACTTCTTAAAATATACCAATATGGAGGCACTCCAGAAAAGAACAGGAGGATAAAAAAAAAAAATGGGGATTTTATCTTCCCCTGCTCCTCCTTAGTATCTCGTTAATCATTTCTGTCTGGCAGGTTTTTACTCCACGCGATAGGGTTCAGAATTTCCGTTTATAAAATCTAAGGCAGACTACCAGTAGGGCCAATTCATTTATGCCTATTTCACGTAGCATTTACGTACTACTGTATTCACGAAGGACTCTGATGAGATTATTATAATTACGAAATATTAAATCAACAAAGAGTCTCCGAATGGCAGAAACTATAAAAATAAATTTTTCTAAATTACGTATTTACTTAGTGAAAAAATTAAAAAGGCTACTTATAGTTCCACAACAATAGTTAAGTATTTAAGTATCGGTAGTTGTTAGTATATAATTAATCAATTTTGCGGTGATGACATTATCAAAATTAAGATAATTAAATGCAAAACTCAAACATTCAAAAAATTAATAATTGACCTACCATTTATTGTTTAGTAATACTTGAACATAATGTCCTTAAAGGAAACCTAGATTTGTGAGCCATATTTTTGGTCGAAAGGATAAAAATTTATCTATACTTCATCATTCTTTACTTTCATTTCGAAAAATAAGGGATTTTTGAAAAATATATACCTAGTAAAATCGAAGTATATTTAATTTGCAACTAAATGAGGTTGAATAACTTTTTTTTTCCAAACCAAATATTTTTTTTTTAAGTGTAAAGGAAAAAATATTATTCCAGTCAAATTTAATAACTAACTCTAACATCCGATAAATAGCAAAATAGGCTTTATATTCTTTAGTAATACCATTACATTGAATGCGGAAAGTCCTAGGTGTTAGTTCGTAGAGTTTATGTATGTGGTAAAAATCGGTTTCTTTTATCAGTTCTTATTATGTCTTCAAAATTATAAAATTGAAATGAGTTTGACACTAAATTAAATCATTCGCTAAAAATTTGATATGACTTCTATTTTTCTAAACTATTTATTTTACATTATATTGCACAGGGAAATCTAGTTATAAATATAACTAGCAGAATATAAAATTTCCAAAAAAACAAACAAATTTTTCATTGCAGCCTGATACATCTAATATCCTATTATTGAAAAGAGACAGCGTGTTAAGAAAAGAATTCCATAATAAGTAATTTTCTAACGTTCGTAGACAATATCAGGACAGGCACATAATTAAAAAATTAGATAGCTTCGAAAAAAGGTATTGTGAGTACACTTTAATTTTTCATTAAACTATTCTTTTTTTCTCACAAAAAACGAAATTTGTATGGAAAAAAAATAAATAAAAAATTCGGTTTTGACCATATCAACTTCCTCCCTCCCCCATCTCTACCTGACACGCAAACCCGAATATAACACCAATAAATTGAAAGAACTTATTTAATAGTGTCAACGTTCCGGCCATAATTTCTAGCCTTCTTCAAGGATAAGAACAAAGAACAAGATAACAACCAATGAATAAAAAAAAAATAATATAAAAAAAATGACATATAGTAAATAATTGTACAGAATGAAATCAATACAAATAAAGTGATGAAAGAAGTGGAAAATAAAATTTATATATAAGTAATTGAATAAGTAAGTAAAATAACATAACTAAGGAAATAAAAATTTAAAGTTATGTAATGCAAAGAAAAGATTTTAGTTTATAATTAATTAAAAAATTAAAATTATGGAAATAAATAAAATTGAGACATAGAAAATATATGTAACTAATGAAATATGTAGCCATAATATTAGAATAAAGAAACAAAATATAAAGTTAAGTTAGACAAAATAATAATAATTATATTTGGTTAACATAACTAATAACGTGTGTAAGGAAAATCAGGAAAAGAATAGAGAATGAGAAGGGGATAAAAGAAAAAGAGAATAAGACAAAGAGCTCACCTGCTCTTAAGAAATTATAAAACTAAGTGAGACCATCGGTGCGTGCGGTAAGACTCAGAGTTAAAAAGTACGTTACAAAGTTGACGAGATTACTAGAAGGTAAGAATAGGTTACAAGTGGATAAAAATAAGAAGTAGAAAACATTTAAAACTTATTTAAAAAAGGAAAGCGTAGAAGAAGGTGACGACAAATGGTTTTAGAAATGTTTAAAATGTCCAAATACGTTACAAAAATTGCAAAGTTATCGGAAGGCGAGAGTACGCTGTAAGTTATTTGGATGAGTAATAATAAGAAATAGAAAATATTTAAAAACATATTAAAAAGAGGAAAATGTATGTGAGGGTGACAAAAAATGTTTAAAACGTTTAAAAAAAAGTTACAAAGATGACGAAATTATCGGAAGGTGAGAATACGTTAAAAAAATTTTGGACGGGCAAAGAAGAAATTAAAATATTTAAAATAGCAAAGCGTATAGGAGGGTGACGACAAATGGTTTAGAAAATGTATATAAAGTTGAAAAAACGCAAAAAAAATTTTTGAATGAGGACGTTAGGTGAATATTTTGTCTGGAATAAGATAGAAGAACCTTACATGATTAAAACTTCTGGGAACAAACTACATTTTCATCGAATAAACAATTAAAGGCCTATTGAACCCAAATGTTCGATGACGGTACCACTAGTATACACACCCAAATATGCTTCCCTTCTCTGGCACCGACAGCAAGGTCTTACTTTACTGCTTCTGTCTTCTATTCTCACCGAAACATAAATTTTTATGTCTTTCTATATATAGAACTTTTTCAAAACACCTGAGCTGTACAACTCCAAAATCGATATAGGTCAAGATCAACTAAGTAATCGAATCGGAAATAATACGCCAACGGATGGCGTGATCGATCCCACACAACATAGTAATGCTATTCTAAAATTGGCCCGAACGGAATGCACACAAACAATTCCGCTACCGATAGCTCTATTATCAATCCATTCTTTCTAAAGTTAGCTATGGGAGATCTAATTTTAAGTGTACTTACCAAGCATAACTTGTTAAACAAAACATATATATATATATATAACTGATACATATATTAACTGATATGTTTTGTATAAATGTATACAAGCAAAATTTATATCATACGTTATAATATTTATTACCAATAAATAGATTATCTTCATAAAATAATCATAGTCAAATGTTATATATATATCTTTTCTAAAAATAAATATAATTTAGTAATTGACTCGATAAAAAAATTATTACATTTATTGAGTCAGTATTAAACAATTTTTTTTCTTGGGACACTAGAATATCTTTATATGTCAAGTATTATTTTTGATAAAATCATTGGCATACCAACAGTATGTACTGTTATTTCAGGAAATATGTTTTAGACTTGGAAAATATATTAATTCTTATCTCCATTAATGCTTATATTTTATGCTTATAGTTTATATTCATCTACTTTTCAATAGTAGTAAACATATGAGTTGGTTAATTATTTTGAACAAACAAAATTAAATAAATTTTGGAGGAAGTTTTTTTTTTTTAATTCGTCATTTCAGCCGTTTCATACTATTTCAATGAGGATAAATCCTAATTGATATTACATACCATTCAATTGTATTGTACATTTATATGCTGATTATAATCAAATTAGTTAGAGCCGTTTTTTTGAGAAAATTGAAAAAAAAATGTAAAAAATCCATTATATAAAGTAGCACTTCTGCTCATTAAATTTTATTGAAAAAATTTCTTTAATATTCCAGGCGCATACCTGGCTTAAATATAAAATATCAGTTTTCTAAGTCTTTTTGTTGTTAAACTTAGCAATTCACATACAGACACACATACCATGTGAGATTTGGTTAATTGGACTTAAGGGATATCCACACCTGTATTTCTATCGAAAATTCTAATTAAAAATTTCGTATGATCGGAATACTTCTCCTTACTATATATTCCATAGATAGTGTAAATTGATATAGAAAAATAGTTGAGATTAGCAACTTCTGTAGTCATTTCAGCATTTATAGGACGTTTTTCGATACGATTTTCTTATAATATCGTAAAAAAATAAACAAAATAAAGACAACTTACTTTCACCAACAATATCTGAGCTAATCTGATATCTAGATCTTTTAGTACTCTTTGTGAACACCTGGGGCCTGTTTCATAATAAAAGCTAATAGTATTAGTTCAAAATACAAGTATCGAAACAACGTGTTAATTACACTAATACTTTTTTTTCATGATAGGGATGACTATTAGTGATATTACAGGAATTAAAAAATACTAAAGTACAAGTTACTATTGTACAAGTCTGTGTAATTGAATTAAGATAAATCTACAAGACTAATAGTATTAGTTTGTACTTTATTATGAAACCTGAAGGTACCTAGAGGTTAGCTATCCCTACTTTCTTTTATCTATTGGAAAGTTAACTGACTAAAAAAAACTTGAAACAAGTTTTATATAACAGACAAAACCTAGTTGTGACATTTTTGTAAAGCGTGAATGACAAGATTGGGCGATAATTTTAACCTTGGTATCTGTCACCTATACGATACCTCAACAAAAATCAGCTACAATAACTCATCTTTAGTTTCATATTTATATACTTTTTTTAAAATTTAATGTATGTCACATCAGTGATTTTTACTTCTTTTTTTTAAATATAACACTATTAAAAATTCTATAATTAGAGAACCAAATATATATTTTATCCTGGTTTAATTATTCTTCAACGTTTCACCCTAGACTAATTTGATTTGAAAGTTCCATTGAAAAGTTCCGACAAGATTTATGCAGTAAAATTAGCGAACATTGAATATGAAGTTGGTTGGAAGGAAATGGTGAGCCGACGTTTTGGTATAATTTTAGGTGTTCATCAGGGTGATGGAACATATGTCAGTTCCAGTATTATTTGCATCACCTGTATGCTACATCAAGTACTTGGAAATATGATGACTTATTTTAATGCGATTATTATTTTGTCACAAAATTGATGCTAAGCCAAACTTTTTTTTTCAATATACTATCAATATTTTTGTTCTTGATTTTATTTTCTGTCTAAAATATCTTCGACAATTTAGAAAATTAAATAATTTCATTTCCTAGGAAAGAAAAATTAAAAATATGAATTGCTTTTTCCATAGAGAATAGTGGGTACATTTTCGTTACGAGTCATACATCGATAGTTTTTGTATTTTTTTTTTTTTTAATGGAATCCTTAAACGTTAGATGATATCTATTGATATTCAGTCCCTTTGTGATTAAAACAAAAATAAATTATTAAATATAGGTGAATCATCGCCATAAGACTTGTTGTATTACAATAATATTTTTATCACCTTATAATAAAAAAAAATGGACTAAGAAAAAATAATCTCTATTTTTCCCATTTGGTAACACTCATTATAATGTTCATAATATAATAATTTTTAATTTACAATAAAAAAAAAACAGAATTTATTCTATTGCTGTCATGTCCATACTAGTGAGAAGTATATACAGCATTTTTTCATTTTAATAAAATAAAAATAATTTGGTAAACAAATTAATTTTAACCTATGGGACATGAAAATTATCTTTTTTGATATAATTCAGTTTCATAATAGATTTTGTTTTCGTTAGGCTTTGAATTGTACTACGCCATAAAGACTTTAAATTTATCCTCCTATGGTTGTATCACATACACCAAGTAGAACGGACAGACAGACAGACCAGAAGCGTGCAGATACTCACGGAGGATCTGAAAGAGGATATCCTCGAAGGGCGCTCTGGCGATGATCCCCTTCACGATACCCTTCAGACTGCCCATCATCCTGTCGCCTCGGAATCACACAACCGACTAAACCTAATCAGTTCTAAAAATACGAGGCTTTGGCCGCTGCGGCAGGAGTACGCTATGGAGGGGGTATTTTGCCCATCAGGTGGTTCTCTAAGGTCTAGGTTAGTGATCCATTAGGGTCAAGTCAACAACAGGATATGATTAAAAGAATTATAAGCATGTCATTTAAAAAATTGTTTAATTAAACTATTACTTAAACAATTTTTCCTTAAAATTTTAAATTAAATGCTTCTGATTCTATCATAAATGAATGTAACACTATGAATGTAGAGAGCATTAAATAAAATTGTTGAAGAAATAATTTTTTTCCTCTCACATTTATCTTTTATTACAACTATTAAACAAACGATTGCAAATTTTTATTTATTAGTCTTAAAACATTAAAAGAGAGAGCTTTTATAAACGTATATGAATATAAAAAACTATACTGAGACGACGTTTCGCAACTTTATTGATTGCATAGTCATGACTTACAAATGAATTTTTTTTAACTATAAAGAACAGGGTATAATTTAGATAAATAACTATAAATATAACTTATAATTTTCTATTAAAGTATATTTTAGATTGCTGGGATACAACTAGCTCTAGGTTTGGGCTTAGGGATAGGAATTGGGATGAAATGGAGAAAAGTAAACGTGGGTTTGCTCATAACGTAACCTTTTTTTCTAGCAAGTAGTCAGTCTATTATTTGTTTTTTGTATGCACATACCTTGTATTTTTATTGTGTCTTATCAGTTTATAAGGCTGGAGTAACATGAATTTCAATTTTATCTGATTTTTTGTTTTTCTATGGTGATCATATCAATTTAAAACTAAATGATCTTTAATATTATGTATGTATAATCCTCATTTGAATAGTTAATTAAGGTTTAATGCTGAATTTTCTAAAAATCTCTTTTGTTTCATTGAAATAATTTAGATTGAAAAATCGATGATTTCCGAGCGTGCCCGATCTCTCCCGATTTGAACATTCCTACATGGATATGTTACATTTTGTAACTGTTTTATTCGTGGCAGGAACAAAGTTGATGTTCGCTATTAACTCCTAAAGAAAACCTAAAATACAGGATTTTAATGTGATATGAAATAAACATAGCTGTGAACAATTTTTTAAACTTTCGTGGGGAAAGAGATTCTGCAAAATGGATTTGCCCCTGCCGCAATAATCATCAACATTTTTAATTCTCCTTTATTTGAAAACCATTTTGTTTACAATAGATTGTCAATTTTTTGTTTTACTTACTGTCCGTTTATATATTCCTTGTAGTGGAAAAATCCATTGGAAACCTGTTGCTAGTTGATTGATTCTGATTGATTGTAAGGCTGTGTAGCGTTCGCTATTTTTTTCTAGTTATTGTATTTTATTGTTCATGACCTAGACTGAGTTTGGAATTCTCGTATGTCTTACCCTTTAATAAAACAGTTTATAAGGAAGGTGGCATGCGCATTATTTCATTCTATACTCTCACTAAAATTGTATATTTCTTCCAGCTGCGTTTTAATGTTAAATTTTATGAGTGTCATACAGGGCTTTTAAGGTACTGGATACTATTATTGAATAAACACGTGAAGGGAATATCAATTTTCTAAGTCTTTTTTTTTAAAAGTTGATTTATACATATATAAATATTATTAATTTGAAATGCTTCAATTTTATCAAGAAAATAATCTTTAAAAACTATTTTTTTCTCATTACTAGATAATATGCATGAAGTAATGGTTCGAAAATTATTTCATAATAGATATTGAAAGATGCGAACCATTTTTGCAGTTGTAATATTGAAGAGTGAGTGAAGTGTGAAATGTTTGTCAAGAGAAAAACCATTTGTTCCAGGTAACCTACGGCAACAGAAAGGTTAAATTGAAGGGGCTGCCATAATACAGGCTATACTAGCGCCCAAGTGGCTAACAGTCAAAACTCACATCCTCCAGCGCTCTCTGTGGTGAGAAGAGGTAACTGAGGCTGATTAGAGAGAGCTATCTTTTCTTCTGCCAGAAGCAGTCCATCTTTTCTTTTTGTTCACTCATCAGTAAGATCTACCATGAGTGAGTCGATTTACTGGAGTAGTTCCTAGAAACAGAGTAGAGAGAGGCATAGGAATGCGGAGGGAAGAAGGAATCATGAAGTAAGTCCACCTAGTAATAACTAAAAGCCACATCATCATCAACCACCTCAATTTTAGATCTACAATTTTCCATTGCCCAGTCATTCAAAATTTGACTAACCATCTAATCATAAATGTTTTCTTTCGGCCACCCCTACACCACTTGTAACATAGATAATAGAAATTTTAATTTTTCTTTTAATCATGTCCCGTTTTTATACAGTTGACTCAAACCCAACCAGCCAACCAAAAGTGAAGGGTGCCTGGCATTAAGGTGAAGGCATAATTCATACACCATTAGTACCAGATACAGTCATTATAATAAAGCAAAGTGAAACATATGTCAATGTGTGAACAAATAGTTAAATCTTAATTAATTAAAGAAGAAATATTACTTATGTATTCATAATTACATTTTTCTGTGAAAACGTTAATTATCTGATGTAGCAGTTATGTTTAAATACTCTTTATTTTACTGCGTTCACAAATTTGTATTCGTTAATCTATGATCTAGTTATACACACTATTGAGGATCTAATTAAAGTGTGTAAGAAAATATTTCTTTTCTTGGTTGATTGTGAAGAAATTATCCTTTTTTAAATCGACTTATGCACTTATATTTAAGATTAAAAAAAAAAATGTTTCGTCCCTCCTCTAGAACAATAGTAGATTAAATCTATTAATTTATCTATAAGGACTAAGTACAACAAATAAACCACGGAACAGATGTCTAATCTTCTAAAGGCAGTTCTGTAATTTGAGATTTTACTTCAGTTGAGCCAGCCCTCTGACTCCTTATCAATCTTCTATTCAGTTTGTTATCAGGACATGAAGTTCCACTCTCCAGCTTCGAATGCCTGTGGCTTTGTTATCGCTTAATTGTCATATAATGATTTAACGATTAAGTGATGGAATTATGCCCACGGTCCGCAACGTACCATGGTGATAATATAATTGAATTTTATAATTATGGAAGTAAAAGTAACTGATGTCATTTATCGAACATTCACACCAATGATTGAATGTAAATAACAAAATTTCATGAAAATAATGAAATCTACTGGCAAATTATAAAAAATTTAATTCATCAGTACTAGCATAAACTTTTTAGAGATATTTAACGCATAACTTTGAATAGTTGCTAGTCGAACATGGTCAGTACTTGGATGGATGACCACTTATACTGGAAATCCACGCTTAGCACCCCCATCTCCGGTTTTAGAGGCGTGTCAACCAGCCAGGCAACTGGAGGTAACTCACGCTGACTAGGCATAGGATGACCATACCCGATGTACCTTAATCGTCTGCTAACTCAGAACATAATTTTGGCAAATTTGTGAAATAAAACTAACTCTATAAACCCTGTTGTAACCATCTTACAGACAAAAAAACATAAGTGCTGGTTAAAAATTTCTATACTAAAACTTTTAAAAAGAATTTTTAACGGTAAGATTATGTCAGCGTTAAGCAGACAAAAAAAAAGGATGAAGAATATCAAATTTATTTTAACTGATAAGAAATTGAACTATTTAATTTATTTTTAAATGTATCACCAATGTTCAGTAATGTATTGGCTAGACTTAATAATTTTTTTTTTTTTTTGTCACACCCAGGAATAATATTGGTTTTGTAAATTAGGTTTGAATTTGGAAGCAATAAAGGGACTAATCTCTTAGAAAAAAATGAATTACGAAACATTAAATAAGTCCTTAAATACATAACTGTTTAGTATGTTACATGATAAACGATTAATTTATTAAAAATAAAACAGAAATAACTTTTAAATTTAATAATTAATTAAAACAAAATGATAAAGTACTAAAATAAAAAATGAACCAGTCCTATTAAAATTACTGAATAATATTTTGCCTCTTTTTTTTTTTTTACTTAAAATAATTGTAGAAATACTTTGGTCTTAAAGGGCTTTAATAATTTTAGAGATGGTTTCAGACTGAAAGTAATTAAAATAGAATGGCTTTTAAAGTTTCATTTAAGGAACTTTCTAACTTCACAATTAATACGCTAAAGGAATTTCCACGATAGGGAGTCAGTTGCTCAATAACGGATTCCGTCATCTATCTCTTAATTAAATTAGTTACAATCAGTGCTTACAATGTACAATTCTGTACAGTTACAATGAATATTGAATTAAATTTCCATAAAACAAATTAATTTTGCTAAAAAGTAAAATTATCTTAATGATTCAGTAATTAATATTTTTTTTATCAAGCTTTATTTGTTCAATATCGTTTTTTTATGTCAGAGACCAGAAAATTACCGAGATTGGTTTTGTGTTTTACAGAAAATAGAACATTTTAAAATTTTTACTCATACTGTTTTTAGTATCTTTAATGAACTCTGAAAAAATGTTCCGGATGAAGAACCAAGATTTATTCTACAGCGTGTTAAACACAACGTATTTCGGCCATTTCTTAGTGACCTAAACTAGTTCATCTCTCCTTAGATATATTATCGTTTCGATGAAATATAAAAAAATATTAAATACACCTAAAAATTGGGATGAAAATAACAAACTTCAAGAAAAACAGTTCTTCAGACGGATTGTGACCCG
Source organism: Halyomorpha halys (assembly GCF_000696795.3). Classification (NCBI taxonomy): domain Eukaryota; kingdom Metazoa; phylum Arthropoda; class Insecta; order Hemiptera; family Pentatomidae; genus Halyomorpha; species Halyomorpha halys. Next base: position 1,226,781 of record NW_027111420.1, read on the forward strand.
AAAGGTAATAAACAAGTAAATAAATAAAAGCCAATATAAAAATATAACTGAATTGTACTAATAAATGTTTCAATATCTAGAGGATGACATTTATTATATTAGTGAGATATATTCTCTTAAATGATGATATATTATAAAACAAATTATTATAAGAAATATAAAAGTCAAAATATTATGTATTTCTTTTTTTTCATAAAGAAAAAAAATATATAAAATTTTATAATTAAATTATTGACTAGATTACTTACCGTTCTTCATCTTGCAATTACTGATCAGATCACACATTATCTCCTTGTTTTTCTGAAAAGAAAATTATGGAAAATCTTTTTATAATTTAGAATATTATATGCATTGAAAGATAAACAATTAAAAATTATTACAATAGTTTAGTATTTAATAAGTATAAAATAAGAGTTCAAAAAGTTTATTTAAAATATTTAGATAGTATTGCTAAATGTATAAAATTTTAACAATCTTTCAAAAAATTAATTCATAATTGGGTAATTACTATTTCCATAGCAGTTTTATAATAATACCAAAAATACTATTCTAATTTATATTATTTAATTTTTTTCATAGCTACATACAGTTGCATAGAAGCTTTTTTTTAACACCTATGATTATCAGATAGGAAAAAAATCATTAAAAAATAGACAATAATCTACTATATTATTATTTTTATATATTCTTCCTGGATTGAGATTCAATGTTGAAAATGTAACTGGCCACAATCGATAAAAAATTAGATATAATATAATTTAATTAAACAAAACTACAGGAGCGATCGTTAAAGCGTCAAATGTTATAATTTTTTTAACAATGGCCGAAAATTCAACAAAAATATTTACTAAAAAATTGATAGATTTTCCGTTAAAATGTATAAATTCAATCTTTAAAACAATTGGTTTACTTATTATATGTTATTAGTAAGATTTATTTTATTTATATAAGATATTTTGATGAAAAATTTTTTTAATTTAAGATTTTAGGACAAATTCTTAGATCAGGATATTGTAATTAGTTAAATATATTTTATATTAATATTCACATTTTTCTTGAAACATTGATCTTTTAAAAAATAAAGAACTTATCACATATATCAACCAACACCCGAGGAAAATGCTTATCTTCATTTTTGTTTTTATCAGTAATATTTGAAATATAGTATCACTCGTTTTTACATTCTGCTGTTTATGTCTTAGCTCGAACGCGGATTGATTTTTCCAATTAAACCACGACCAGACAGATCGGACGGACCAACAAATCTATCCAGGAGTGAGTCATGGGGATGTTGCTTATTGATTGGTTCTGTATCACTTTCTGATTAGTGAGTCACTCTTCCCTTATCACGTCTCCAGCCACTCAATTTAGTGGCGTCATGTCTCTTACATGAATAAACTGAATGTAATATATCCTCAATTAAATAATCACTCTTTTAGTAAACATTTATTAATCAAACATGATTAATATAATTTAAGAAGCAAAAGTCATTATAAAACTTTACTTTATCGTTTCCTAATAGTATAAAACAAAAAAAGTATAAAACCATTGCCTGTATATAATAATATACTGAAATGTAATTTCAATATTTACCAATACTACTCTAAAACCAGGAATCTGGGCTTTGTTTATTCGTGGAATATGTACCAGAGGAATGATAAACGAAGAATCTATAAAATGATCTTAATAATATTGATCTATTGGTAATTTGTTAATTTATATCCTTTTTAATAAATGCAAGTTTAGTCAAAGCAGAGAAATATAGTAGAACATCATACATGGAGAATTAAATTCTAGGGTTTGGCCTACAAAACATTGTAAACACATAAATAACAAATGATAAATTAATTTCAGTTTTGCTCTTTTTTAAACAAATTTACTGAACGGATCGATAGAGCTAAGTAGTTCACGGATTAAATGAAATAAATACGAATATAACATATATATATTTGATAGAACTGCCTTGGAGTAAAGTACTAATCTAAATTTGGTTAATATTTTTTTAGGGTGTTAATGTGTGATGTGCTACCTCGTATTAATATTTACTTAATGTAATTTTTTTCTTCCTGATAAACTAGCGAAATGTCGATAGGCTTGAAATAAACTTCCATTTTTAGAGGATTTGTTTTTGAATCTTTTAACAACATTCTAAAATTAAAAAAAGAAATAAGATAACGAAAATAATAAATATAAATTTTTAAATCATCATATGGTGTAGTAGAGCATGCTATACGTAGAGCAGTTCTATTACTTTAATACCAGTCCCACAGATAGAGTATATTTCTTCTATATATCTTACAAAAATAAACGAAAAATAAACCTAAGTAACTGAAAGTCTAGACAAGTCGGGCCGCTACATTGAATTGAATACTGGCTGTACAATAGCGCTTATTTCCGAATATATCCAACCCCTCCGTAGAACTTCCCCACAAGAATATATTCCTTCTCGCATCTCTCCTCAATTAGATATTCCCTATTCGTGCTCTATCACCCACGAATCGTTTCAAAAGTTATAGTATTTCGGCAGGATAATAATGGAACAATTATTATGATATTATTGTCTAAACTTTAATGTCATTTAATTAGTAAAGAATACACTTGGATAAATAAGTAAAAGATTCCTTACTTCTGCGAGAGCCTTGAGGTCCTGATGAGTCAGCCTGAGGAGCTCACAAGATGTCCTGGTGATGACTGTGCTGTCCCTCGGCAGATCGTGGAGGACGCCCTCCCCGAAGGACCCGCCTACGCCGAGGGTGCACAGTGTAACCATGCTCTGAAAAAAAAAATAGTGAGCCATTTATAAAACATCAAAAGGATATTAAAATATCTAATTAACAGCTAATCGTTAATATCATATAATTTTCTTATTTTTTTATGTCCCCATGTGATAGACACATCTTAAAAATGACATCAAATATCATAATACGTATTTTGATTCTAAGCTGTGTGAAAAATGTAAATAGAAGACACGATCTATTGAAAATATTTTGCTGTACTTGCAAGGAAGTCATTTTTTTTTTCATTTGCTTCTATCTGATTAATTAATAAGGGGAAGGACGAAGTTATCCTAAGATTAATCAATCTATTCTTACTAGAATCTGGGGGTGGATTTTTTATTCCGTGGAACGTCAAAAGTTAATGCACCCAGGCCGGAATCGAACCGGCACCGCTGAAGACATGAGGTTACTAAGGTAAATGTTGAAAGTGATGTTAGCATATATTCTTCGTTGACGGGGCTTGCCTTTGTTTTATTTATATTTAATACTTAAATTTAAAATAAAAGAAAAAGTTTAAATTGTTTTGGCTTTGGCTATTTACTGCTGGGCCCTGTTTCATAATGGAACTAATAGTACAAGTAAAAAAGTACAAGTGTACAAGTTAC
>NW_027111420.1:1236086-1239006 GCF_000696795.3 Halyomorpha halys
TTTAGAAGCCTAATATCGACAGTAAGGTGTAACCTTCCAATGTTTTACTTGTACTTTCGAAAGTACAACTTGTATTTTCTACTTTGTAGAAATCATTCGAAATAGTACAAAGTACAAGTAAAAGACTTGTACTATTAACTTGTACTTTATTATGAAACAGGCCCCTGGAGTAAGTCAATCGGTTGTATTTTTGGCAGTTTAAGAGTTTTCTTCAATTTCGAAAATTGGTAGAATTGAAAAATTAATTATAACAATATATCAATCGTAAAAGAGAGAATCCGTGTTTTGAGTAAATACAGCAAGAAGAGGAGAGCCAACAAGTTGCTGAGAAAGCCACAAAACGACCGCCAATGGCCGAACGATAAGCCCCAAAATGGGGGGGGGGGTCGCTAAGTGATTACGTTAGCTCTTGGCTCAATAAGACTACTTACCTGTACACTACTCCAACAGATTACTTCATCACAGTTCACTAAGTGATTGTCAGTCTATTTTGCTGAAGGATTTCCATTTATTGGTTAAATAAACATTTAAAAAAAAATTAAAATCCCTAGAAGAAGTATTATTATGATATAGGTGTTTTGATTTATTATAACATCAATCCATGACAAAATTTATATGAGGCGTTTCACGATAATGGATTATTTTACATGGCAGAGCAAGTAAATATATATACTTAGAAATATTTTAATACTTAAAGAAATTTCCTGTTTTCTCAACTCCAATGAATCTATTAGCTCTCTACATTATCTCAACAACTAGCATTAAAATTCTAATTAATTAATTATCCTTTTTCTCTCTCTCTCTCTATATATATATATATATGCAAGTTACAAGTTAAATTTATGGAAATTGAGGTTTGGCTTTGCAAATTTATCGAATCGAATCACAGTGCATGGAATTTTTGTTTACTCATCTACTTGCATAATGGTGACTTTATCAGTTAAATAGTATATTTTTACAAATTTAAGTCGTTACAAAGTTTTTATTCTCCTTCCACACAATTTTTGAATCATGAGCATTGATTTTTCAGGTGTTGTGAACTTTATTGTAATATCATATAATTAATACATTACTGTTATTATTAGTTGTATTGTAAATTTAAATATTATACTTGTGTTGCTAAATATTCTAGTAATATAATATTTAAATATGGAATGCCTATTTGAAAATGATTTAATTGGTACAAACAGCATAAAAGTTGTACAGTACAAAAATAAAATTAAAGTAAAGAACCGGTCTCATTAATTGTACATTAAAATTAATGATAATAGCCAATACAGTAAATGGATAAACTAATATAAAATGTTTATGCATGAAACCTGTTAATAATGTTTCAGATTTATTATTGCCATTAATTAATCAATACCAAATATTTTCTATTCTAAAATGTGACTAAAAAAAATTCCATTCACTTACTACAAAGCTAAATTTTTCTTTTAAAACACCATAATCAAAATCAATAATTAATAATAATTAAATAGTTTAATTAGTTTAATTTGCAAGTCAAAAGTGAAGTTCACAGTTCACGCAGCCCCTGCGAAATGACCAAATGCTTTGCCGCACGACTGAACTGTCATGCGGTTCCTTTATGCTACTGACAGCAGGAGCCGTATCTCCGATGGCGACTTGTTATAATATAGATGAAGATAATGTTATGTTACCTTATGATATATATTGTGTTACTACTATACATTGAATCCTAGTGGTTAGGTTCCTCGTCTACTATTAAAATATACCATTTAAAATTAAAATAATATAAAAATAATATTTAAGTGAACAATTAAACAGAAATATTACAAAAACACATAAGTTGATTATTAGAGAAAAACAATTCTGAAAATAATGTTTCCACGACTTGAATGTTATTTTATTTTATGGGCACGTTGTGTTTGGCCAGCATCACTGAATAAATAAAACCTTTTTCTCTCCCGATGCGCCCTCCCTTTTTAAAGGGCTGAAAAAGAAATATTAAAAATAAGTTGCTATAGAATTAAATGAAAATATAATTCCAAAAATTGTTAAATATTAAAAAAAATAATAAAAACTAAGTTTTAATTATCCTTAAAATAAACTATATATTTTTACAGTGATTTAAACGGTAAAAAGAATTTTCGTTGTTTCAAATGGTATTCTATGTTCTTCAACATTTTGAGTTGAAACTCTTTTATATTATAATTTGTTTATTAACTAATTTTTAAAGAACGTTTCGGAACATTGTGCCCATTTTTATGTGTTACTAATAAAACAACATAAAATATTACTCATGTAATGAATATTTAACTAATAATTTCAGAACATATGTCAATTAATCAATATATTCTTACTTATCATAACATAAAAATATATTGATCAATTGAGCAATTAAGCATACCATTAAGAATTAATTAAAATGTTTACTTATAATCTTAAATCCTTTCTTGAGACTGGTTAATGTTGTTCAAATACATAATTTAAATCCATTATAGTCTCAAAACCCTTTATTTTCTTTAGAAGTCCGACGTTTCGGCCAATTCAGCTATTCAGCCAATCCACAACTTTTTAAGGTTGTGATAAATTTTTAGCAAATAAGTGACTGAGATAAAAAATTTTATTTTATTTTATTTTTAAAACAATTTTGATCTCTTTTCTCTCAACTTTATTCTTATTTAGCATCCGACGTTTCGACCTCTCAGGTCATTCTCAAGGATTCCTACAAACAGCTCCTTTTAATTACTTTTAAAATCTAATATGATAAGATGATAACAGTGTCCTAACCTGTTGAAGGTAGGTTCTGTTTGGGGTTTGTTAATGAACATAAAAGTGGTTATTGAAAGTTTTAAATTTAGGAAATAATTTAATAGAAGAAATTGTAAGTAGGAATCTATTTTTTAAAAAGAAAGACAAAATATTTATAATGTTATTGTGATATTATTTTAATGAT
>NW_027111420.1:1239226-1245152 GCF_000696795.3 Halyomorpha halys
GATCAAAATTGTTTTAAAAAGAAACTAAACCACTCTCAAACAACTATATTAATAAAAAATAAATCTAATTTTATTTTATGTTTTAATGTGAATACTGACTAATTAGAATTTGTTGAATTGACCTGGGTAGAATAGCCTGCATGAAGTTGTATTTTTAAATTATTTAGTTCAAAAATTGTATTAAGATTGTCCCTGAGGATTGCCGCATTGGCCGAAACGTCGGAATTGTAAAGAAAATAAAGGGTTTTGAGACTACAATGGATATAAAATATTATTTGAATAAAATGTTCACCTTTTTTTAGTTACTATTACATTTTTTTCCAAATTTCACTCTATTGTCTGCCATAATGTTTAATGGATTTAACGATAATTAGAGTTCAAATAATTTTTTTAAGTTGAGAGTTTAATAATGATGTACATATATTGTCTACTATAGTAAAACCTGAAAATAAGCGCAATAGCCAGAAACTTTGTTGTATGTTGAGCTTCAAGAATGATTTTATATTATAAAGATTAATATAAAATAAAACAAAAATTACTTAAGAATACGGAATAATTTTTGATAAAAATTAGATATGTTTTAGAAATTGTCATTACTAATATAGAAGAAAAAATGTGAGTATACAATTTCTTTCAAATAACTAAGTAAGGAATAAGAAATTAGTTTTAATTTTTTTAATGGTTTAAAACTAGGATAATAAATTCACACTACAAAGACAATGATAAGATAATACACAATGAAATATCAAAACTGAAAAATTCCAAGTTTAATTAACTAAAGTAACTTTTAATCTTAAGTCCATGCACCCAGTTCTTCCTTGCGTGAAAATGTATTGGTTATACTAGAGAACTATAATTTTGTTTTTATTTAATTATTTAAGTGCATGAAAGAATATAATTATACAATTTTATTTTTACTGAAGACATATTTTTTCATAACTACAAATTGACTTTTTTTTCCCCATAATTATTTCATTATGCATGTTTGAAGGTAGAGAGTATGCACTCGTAAATATGATTGTATTAGGAAAATAAAAATGAAAACAAAGTTCATGTTATGAATTACTTGATAGAAGCCTAGGGCTTTCTTTTGAAGAAGGCATGTTTTCTGTGGTATAGAAAATACATAGCGCTTATACAGTTGATCTATGTCACAGAAAATAAGATAAAACTCAATTTTCTACGTATCGTAAATTACTAGAATTTTAGATCATTGCCTCAGTCCATTTGTATTTGTATTTTGTATTATGTTACAATTTATAGGTGATAGCTATAATACGGAACTTATGAGCAACAAACGTCTATTTCTAACTTTTAATTTATGTGTGAAAAATAGCATGCAATTTTACAAAATTCTGAGCGAACAAAATACGAATATGTAAATTTGAAAAATTAGGCATACCTAATTTTTCATACAAATCATTTAAATCATGAAAGTTAGACACAAAATTAATAAGAAGTAGTCTTTAGTAAATAAGATAATGACTTAAATACATGAAATGACGCAACTTGAGACAAGGTTTTAATAATTTCGCTATAACATCATGTAGTATAACTATATTATAATATATTACATGTTGTGTTGCTATATAAGTTACGGTCAAAAATGGAATTCTTACAGTTTCTTTGAAATATTTTCACATTAGTTTCATAGGATCTCTAAACCATGCTCAGTTAAGAAAAAGTTATTTTACTGAAACGAACAACCTTTTCTAAAGCAAAGAAAAAATCCATTATGTTCCTAACGAGTTTGAGAACTTAAATACAAAGAAAGTTTTAATATTGCTATTGTGAAACTCTTTTCCTCGGGCTAGATTTCACAGTGTTCCCTCAAGAATATTCTAAGCTTAGAAATTAAAATTTACTGATTAAATTTTTTAAAAATTATTGCACACTAATGATTCATCTACAACAAAATCATTATCGAATTGTTAAAAAAATATTTTCAATAAGAGAGCTCAAGTATTTATTTAACAATAAAATTCTTTTTTTGTTAACGATTATATTTGTTTACAAACCAAATAATTATATTAATTAAACTTTAAAATTTTAAATTGATTTAAGTATTCGCCAGAAAAATAATAGTATGTCGAATATGAGCAAGAAAAATCTAGGACAATTTATCCTTAGTACAAATATACTTAAATAAATGACAGTACTAGATATCTTGTCTACATTCTTTTCTATCTCCTTTCAGTACTTTGTTACTATCTGTGCTGACAAATAATTTGAGATAATTTATGGTTTATGATTTTTTTTAATTAACTAATTATAAGCTCTATATATTTCAAGTATCTTAAATTAAAATCTGTGAAGCTACAATCCAAGACGGATCAGGGGTTCAGTACTTTGTAAGGAAGTACTGTCACTAAACCAACGGTTGTGCTAGAAGGTGATTTGGTCAGAATCACGCTTGACCGCCAGATTTTTATCCAAGTAAGGACACCCAATTTATGAGGCTAGGTGGACACAAGGAGGGCTCCATAACCCACAGGGTCGACTCACGGCTACAGTGTAACAGAAAATAATTTTTTGCCCAGCTGGATTCGAACCCAGTTCTTGGAGTTAGTAGCATCATGCTTTACCACGTTGTCACCGTGCTCCCTTTTAAATATCCTATTAATTTAGATAATGTTTTAGTTATTAATGATATGATTCCTTCTCAAAAAAAAATAATAATAATTTTCTGTAATATCAGCCACACGAATTTTCAGGGAAAGACATTGGCCGTTTCATGGAAAGACATTGTTGGGGACAAATCTATGAATTTATATTCAAAAATACATTTAAATAAATAAATAATAAGCTATTACTCATTGACTTATAGTTTTTTCCACATCTAGTCTGGCTCTGGAATATAATCGAAATAAAGAATAATGAAACAGAAATGACATGACTTACTTCGGGCTAAAAAAAAAAAATTGAAAATAAATTTTGTTTATAAATCACGAAACTTACAATCTCTAGATGAAATTAATCCTATTACGTATATAAGCAGCTATTTCATTAATATTATACTACATATTTCATATGGTTAAGTAAAAGTAAACCTGAATATCGTAATATCTATTTTTTCATATTTTATAATCATGGTAGGATGAGATGTTTAATTATAAAAAAAATTAAGTTACTTAAAAATTTTGATCAAAATTTTTATTTCTTTACTGCTGTAGCATTAGTATTTAAATGTATCTTGTAGTGTGAAGAACGCTTAACAACTTTGTCCCAACCTAGAATACACCAATTTAAGAAAACATAACAAAGCCTAACACTCAATTTTCAATTTCCCAGTCTGTAATAGACGATTGTGTGAAAAACGTTTCATCGTTTAGTTAATTATCAAATTTTTTTTTAGTTTTATCTATCCATTTTATAATACTATTAAGAATGATTGTATGAAGAGCACTTTCAACTGAAGGCCAGGTCCCATTTTACTTTAGAATGCTGGTGACTGGGTTTGGTTAATGAGTGGACTGTAATTTAATTGAAGGACTTTGAAATGGTTATTAAGGGGTAGCTTAAAGAAACGTGTGAATTTATAATTTTGAACTGGGGGCAATGGAAATGGTTTATTAATTCGTCGTTGTGCATGAAGATCTGATACGTTGTGTTGCATAAGGTTACTGTTGTTAATGAAAATTAAAGTGAGCTCACTTAGCTAAATGAAGGTCTCTCTCTTCTTAGTTTCTCTTCTACCTATTACTCGTCCCCAGTTCGTAAGCCGCTTCCCTGAGTTACTCTCGAATGGAAATTTAATAAAATATATGTTTAGAGAAAATGGTTTTCTCAACTTTGCTTTGGGCCCCTAGCTGTGGCTAAAATCAATCAGCCGGAAGTGCAACTTTGTATAATACATTTTTCATATTTATTCAATTTTCTAAAAAGGGCTCTAATGATTTTGATTAAATTGAGTGAATCAATGTATAATTAAATGGTATTTGATACCCGATATGTCTTTTCCTCATTTAAATAGTCTAGCAGGGCTTAATTGCCAAATTATCCAGAAACCTTCCACTTAATTACTTTTAATTTTGTTTATTTGAAACAAAATATTGAAGAATTTTATAGATGACTAAAAGAGAAAAAACTAGAGGATTCCTTACCAAACTGGAAAACCGAGACAGCCCGTTGTGGCAGGAATACAATTTATATTCTTTATTCCAGTTTCGAAAAACCCTTAAATACAAATTCTTGAAGCAAAAGAAGTCTAATTTTTTTGTTTATAATATTCGCCTTTCCAGTCTTTATTTATTTTTTTTGGAAATCACAAAATAGCGATAACTTCAACAGAAAAGTTGTGTGATGCGCGGACTGAACCAGTTTTTTCCTTTTTAGGAAGGAAACAAGGAAAGTTGTACTTTTAATAGCTCACTATACCGTTATGTTATTTATTTTAACTTTGTAACGCCAATTTATCAACTTATTGTTATTTCTGCCACGAAGACAAAATTTATAAGATTTATACACTACACACACACACACACACACACATATATATATATATATTTATATATTCTACTGCTTACTTATTACGGATAGTATCCAGCTTACCTAGAATAAAAGAGAAGAAATCCCGCTGCAAATGGCACCCTAGGGTTTGGAACCGTTTGGTATGCTGGTGCTCTGAGAGGCAAGTAATCAGGGACCAGTTAGCTGTCTTGGAGCGTAATTGACGTCTGTCTCAAGCCCAGCTCAGGCAATTTCCTTGGTATCATTCTACCAGCAGTGGGGGGGGGGGGAGCTAAATGGGCAAATTGTCCGGATAAATTACCTGATCATTCATTCTGATCGAAACATATTAGCAAAAATAATTTTAATACTGCCACACAAAACACACAAAAAATTATCAGTGGACTCAAAGGGTAAACGCAGAAATTGGAGAATAAATTTCAATTAACAGAGACCGCAATTTAAGCGATTACATCGTCCTAGGTAGGAAAATTTGAAGATATGGTATGAGGGAAAATCAGGATGTATGAAATCCTCGCAGCTCATATAGACTGCAATCTACGGTTGGCCCATGCAAATAACTTCATAATGTAACATCCAATTGGAGTTGCCTACTATCTTACTAACCTTTCTCTAGATAATAATTAATTTTTATTCCTTAATTCAGTAATAAAATCAATAAAAAAAATTCTCATTATTTAAAAATATTTATTTTATTTGTATAGTAATGGATTGTATTAAATTTTGTTATCTAAAATTATTTCCAAGGGTTGATACAAACTTTATAGTTTACAATTAAAAAAAAAATTAAACCACTATGCAGTTATAATGAATGAACAAAATAAAATGAAATAAGAATTGATATAATATTTTGACTTGAAATCTAAAAATAAAAAGTTATAATAGGAACTATTAAAAGGCTCCTTTGAAAAAAAAAATATATGGAAATTATAAATTACCTAAAATTGAACTTTTTAATTTTTTTTAACTTGCGCAGTGGGCCAATCTTTTCATGAAACGATCCCATTTTTAATACAATTCCAACATTGTGTGAATGCTAATATTGAAAAGTTCTTAGTTACTACTTAGAGAACTTACTAGTAAAGAAAAGGTTCGATCACTGGAATGATTAAAAATTTGAAAATATGTTCTTAGGTGAATGAAAATTCACTTCGCTATCGTATGTAAGTTTTACGGTAAATATAAATAAATTTATAAAATTAATTTGTAGTAAGTACTTTAAAAAGTAGGTTATATATAGTGATATGTATCGAGGTATTGGCAATTATTAATAAGAAGAAGAGATTTATTTATTGATAGATATTACAATCTGCCACACAGTTGTAGGCAATAATAGATATTACAATCTGCCACACAGTTGTAGGCAATAGGTAATATTGATAAATGATCACATACATACTAAAATAAAAAAAAAAAATAAATAAAAAAAAAATAAATAAAAAAAAATAAAAATAAA
>NW_027111420.1:1245352-1257437 GCF_000696795.3 Halyomorpha halys
TCCCTCTCGCCGCATCACTGGTAATGAGCCAGTGGAGGCTGTTGGCAATTATTAATATTATAAAAGTCTGCCACATGTCTTGTCATATCTGTGCCGGGTACGTCAACGAAGAGTACTTTGCAGGTGGCTCAGGGGCACAGGTGAAAGGTGAACAAATCTATTAAAAACAAGTATTACCTGCTGACTTTGTTGGTAGTTAGGTCAATCATAAACAACCCTTGCACCAAACACCTTTCTAAATGTACCACCTCTTTTAACGTATTTTTCTTGGGCGTGGCTGATGATAGCCAATGGGAAATAAGTTTCCGAAAAGGTATTGCCTCTAAGAACGAGTGGGGGATCTGGCCAGGAGAGAAGTACAGGAAACACAGAACACAGACAGACAGTAAGAGAAGCAGAGAGTAAGAAAACCAAAGAGAGAGCAAGATGATTTAGACGAGACGAAGTTCGAAGAACGGTTATGCGAAACTTTACGCCATCCGTTATGAACAAGATGACACTCACGTTACTACACGCACCACCCAAATCAACCAACTCAGCACTCATTCAAAGATATATTAGGTAATATTCTGTATTTTATGGCAAACCAATTATCTGAATCATTTCAATCATTTTAATAACATCATTGTAAATAAATAAATGTAGTTTATGTACTATTATATAACCCAATACCACCCCTTATTATATTATATAATTAACGGTAACAACATTTTATAAATATAAAGGTATTTAATTGGTAAACACACAAAAAGCCTTCGGAAAAGGATCCAATTATAATAACAGTTTTGCAGGACTCAATATAAATTAATTTTGGATACTTGCCTTCAGCGATTATCCTGGCATCCCGACTAAATCTCAAGACAGTATGTAGCGATATAATCAAGGAATGAACATTTGGAAAACCTAGAGAACACGAAACATTATTGTTGGGAAATGGATCAATATACTGGAAAAAAAATTAACATGTGAACAAGCAATTTACCATTAAAATGAAAACACACATAGGTTTTTTTATTTCAAAGTGAATAAAAATAAACAATCTAAAAAAAAGAGGAAAAATGCCATAGAAGAGAGGGAAAACAAAACACCATTTTATCATCCCTCCTTTTCAGGGCAAGTTTAATTCAGTAAAACGTTTCCGACGATAAAGCGCTTCTGTAGCCCAGTGTTGGTACAATTTTCATTTCCACTACTTGTTTTTTTTCTCTCGTATAAGGGAATATTTTTGTAGAATATGGGCAAAGCAGGTACCGGCTTGCTACCGTATTTATATAAGTAGATATTATTTTGTTGAATTCAGTGCGGATAAAACCAACGTCAGTCAATACCTCAATCTGTGTTCCTCATGAGTAAAATATTTGACTTAAAAAAATTGAAAATGTTGTTCTGTTTTCAGAAGTTGGGGTGATAAATTTTTAATTTATTAAAATTCGGATTAGAGGACACTATAATTTAGAGAGGCGTGTCTACATAATACATCAAAAATCTAGGTTATATGCCTTAAACCCAATAAAATAATCAGAATAAACATAAAATTTATTAGTTAAAAGGTTTTGATAAACAAACTTATTAATTAAATAAAAGGATTAGTGAAAACTACAGCTTACGTATGAGCGTAACACTACCTCTATAAGATACGTATGCTTCAGGCGTTGAGCGGTCTAGGATACCAAAATACATTTTTATCATAACATGATATTCCGTAACCTATTTCGAAAACTGGTACAAACCTACTCCTTTCAATTTTTAAGCAGTTTTGCTAAATATATCTAGTAAACACTTGAAAAAAAATTATATCGTTTTTGCGGTAGTATTTGTTTTTTGTTTCTTTTTTTAGGCGTAGAAGTTAAAATAGTGTAGTCGAACTGCACGATGATTTGTTTTGACTTTAATACTTCAATTCATGTATGTTTTTGAATTGTGACCATTTTTGAGTGAAATATAATATGTATATTATAACTTTTTTTGGATCTTATAGAAAAAAAAATTATTTATTTTTTACGCAATGTCCTGAATTGATTTAAATATTTTATATAGTATACGAACGAATATAATTGAGATTTAGAAAAAATTGTTTTACATAGTTTATTACAAATGCATCAATATTTATGTATTAATTTAATATTACGAATAGTTTTGAGTGAAACGTCTATATTTATAATTTATAATAAATTATATCACATACAAAGTTTATTTTTTAAGCCTAGAATTCGAAAATATAATGAAGTAAAAAAAAATCTAGATTTTACATTATAAAACAAACAAAACGATAAGAATAAACACAAATGTAATTAATAGTTTTACATGCAATTAAAAATATATCAAAATGTAAGAAGTAGATAACTTTGATAATGATGTCCCGTTTATAGTTGTTAGTTATAGTTGGGGTGATCAAATTATAATAGCTAAACACTGGATTAGAGGAAAATATAAGTTACAGAGACTCCACGATGATACCTTGCTCACAGGACATGTATGCTCCAGAGGACAAACGATTTTATTTCTCACAAGACGATCTCGGAACAGAACGTGCCCAAGCAAGCTAATGCCACTGTTGTTAGACCGTCATTTTTCTACGTCTGTTTTTAACGGATTCCATCTTAGGTCGAGCTCAAAAAGAGAACATTAATTTAAACAAGAAAAATTAAGAAAACGTATTCCGTGACAATACGTACTATTTGTCAAGACTACATTTATTAGAGAACAAAGGTAGTTTCAATTAATCTGAATGGATAATTGAATAATGATACAGTAATCAAAAGACAACTAACTAACCAATGAAAATAAAAAAGCTATAATATACAACCATCCGAGTCTCTGCAAAGAAACGATCTTATGATTTAACTAAATTGAAAAGATGACCTTGGAACTTGTTACATTCCTCTTAGTAAAGTTTCTGTATTAGACAATAATAGTAAATACAGGAAGGTTGAGATATAATACACTCTGATCTTAGCAAATTTGTGTTCGTTATGTATTATGTATTATTCTGTAAACATATGTTTTTGTTGAAATAATAAAAATTAATAGAACGATGAGAAAAAAAAATGACATATAATAAAAATGTTATAGAAAAAAGAGAGATTTATTAAATATAAATCAGTAGAAAGAAATAATGTCTTAAATTATATGTTTTTAGGTGTTAATAACGTGGATCAATAGTGGGATATATTTTTGATATTTTAATAGTAGATAGCGTATTCACTAAGTTATTTCAAGATATTTTTTTTTCTACCAACATGCCCGGATAAATTTAGGGTCGAAAGATAGGTTCAGATTTCAGATTATATTTTGAGGCAGAAAAAAAATAAGGATTGAGGTAGATGGGGGTAATTTTTTTATTCTTGGTACAATTTAGCCCAATCGAGTTCAGAGAGATTACACTAACTTTATCTCTTGTTTAATTAATCACGTGTGACGCATTCTAACACGTCTTATTTTGAAGCGTGAACACTTCCAGTCATTTATGAATACTTTATTTTTTTTTTTTTGAATAAGAGCTTTATCACAGAATTATTTATATCTTTTTGTAGTGGGCTTCAAAAATAAATATACTCCGGGTCTGTTTTCCACTAACAGAACACAAAATATTAAAAACAGGTTAGCAAAATCTTAACCCATGGAGTAAATTCATTTTAATGATCATCTGAAGATATCATGTCAGCTAAATAATTTAAAGTAATGAAACTACAAAATTAATATTTCAGGTAGTTGTTGATGTCTGGGTCTTTAGGGTGTAAAACCGTGAGATCATCAACGCCCATGTTTCGCGCTTTATAATTTTATTTCACTTTATTTTTCTCTGTAAATAATTTCGGAAAAAATGTAAATAATTACTTCTTTTGGTATTTTTTATTACGTATAAAAGATTTTATGGTTCACATCTTATTCAAAAGGCCATTATTTTTTAAGAATATTAAAACCATTTCCACGTTCTTCTGGTCATCATTCAGAGCATCCGATACACTCGGTTCTACTCCCAATCTACTCAAGTCCGTGGAATAGAAATGACATTCCTCAAATATGTGACTGATCGTAAGTAAACTGTTGCAATATTGACATTTTGGTGGAGGCTGCTTACTGATCAGATATGTATGAGTTAAACTTGTACGACCTATTCTCAATCTGGCAATAGCTACCTCCTCCCTGCGATTGGAACGGTTTGATGTGGTCCATGTTTTAATGGTATTTTTAATATTTTAGTTTAGGTTTTTTAATATTTGAGGCCGAAGGTAAACAATACATTTTTTAATTAATTTTAAAACAGAAAAAAATTAATTATTTATAACACGAGAACTAAAACGTCGAAAATTACGTAGTACTGCGAGGTGGTGAATTGTTAAAAAACAAAATTTGTGACTTCTTATAGTTGGTATTAAAGGAGTGCGATAAGTTCGTTGATTTATAGAAACATAACACTTAGCCTTTTGTAAATAAGACATTTTAGTAATAAGTCACTAGTTTACAGTAATTTAGTGAATTTCGTATTCATCGGACCTATTCTCCTTCCCACATGGTATAGCCTCTCTTGATCGTTCCCGGGCAGTGCGATAATTTTTGCGCCCCTTTCCGTACATCGTACCCCCCACGGCCAGCGGCTCTTGGGCCAATATTGTAACCCTCGCCATCAGTGGAACAAGTCCAACCCCTTATAATGCCATGTAACAAAAGAAGGGCACTACATACGTATTTATATATTTAAATATATATTAATTCTGTTATTTATCTATTTAATAAAAGAGGTAAATAAAAATAAAATTATTCCATTAATTTTTTATGGCCAAATAAACTATCATTCATGCCAATCGTCTAAATATATACTAAGGTAATGTAAATTATTTTCAATAAATATTTATTTTTCGTTTTTATTCCATACATCAACCGCACTGGCCTATGAACGTATAATTTATTGTTGTCTCATATACCATTCCAATTAAGCAAGTGTTAAAAACACTAATTCTAAAAGGAACGCTGGAACCGTAGAAAAAATTAACGTTGAACATACTTAGGCGGATATAAATGGGTTTCTTTGATGTCGGAATAAAAACAAAAAGTACAGAAAAACTGTATAAAAAAGCCCCTCCTAATCGACTGCCTTATATGAGGCTGAACCAACCAGCCGTGAGTCCCACGGGCTATAATTTAGCGCTCTATACCGTATAAAAAAATATATGTAAATTATTTGCGTAGGGATGGTTCGGTCTTTTCGTGAATTATTCAAAAGAAATTGTACTTTAGTCTTTATATCAGAGGGCGAGTAGGGCAAAGAACTGTTATTTCACAACGTTATAATATCCGTTTGAATTTTTTATCGCACTTCGCAAAAAAAAAGTTTATTGAATGTTTCTTATGCAAGTGCGAGAGATCTTGTCTGCATTTATGTGATATTTTTTTCTTCTCACGATAAGATAATAAGTGCAGAAGATGCACACAAAGATCATTTGTGTTTTACCTCGGACCTTCTTCCTTTTGCTTGACTAAAAACCATTATTTTATCTTTAGTAACATTTAGGACTAATTTTCTTTAATCTAAACACATCAATATAACTGACGTTTCTCTTAATTTTACTGCTTGTACGAGAACACTGTCATCCACAAAGGAAAGAGTTAATGGTAATTAATTGACCGTCATTAAAGAATGTAGATATTTAGAAATAGAATAGAAATTAAAGTAAAAAGACAGTAATTACTTTCTCCAGCACTTGTGTTATATCATTAACATAAAGAGAAAAAACAGTTGGACTCAAAGAACATCCCTGCTTCAACCCCTTTTCTATAACGAATTTGCCGGAGATATATTTTTGTATTCATACTAAAGCTTTTGTCCAAATATTATTTTTTTAAATGCATTAATAAATTTACCCTACACTAATAAAAGTTTATAAAAACAAAACAATGCGTGACCAATGTTGTTGAACACGAACTTCTAAACAATAGAGAATATTTTTTTCGTGTTCAATCAGAAATCTTTGTTTAATTATATTATACCTAACAAAAACAACATGTATATGTATAACTACATCTATTTTCTAAACTTAACTTGTTTTTTTGTCAACTATCCCATTTATTTGTTCTTCGTTAACCGAGATTTAAGAAGTTTGGTAATTTTGATACGTAAATCGGATACTAGAACTATGGTTGACGGTATCAACTGACTATTGCATGCATACAAGAATATATTCAGTATTTTATAATGTGTTTCGATTTTCAACTTTTTTTTTTGTCCAAACAATTGTTAACAATGTAAATTCAAATTCGCTTCAAAGTGCCCTATTCCATTTCAGGAATCAACTCGTAGAGATAGGAGTGGACCGAATACCCTCAACCTGCTATTGTGAGCCTATGTCCGTCCCGGCCCAGATAAGATTCCTTCTGGAGATATGTCAAAAAGTTCTCCTTCCCTCATGCGCCATTTTTTTTCGTAATAAACAAAGCAATGTAGAAGGAGCGATTGTTTGTAGATTCTCCCTTAGTGTGCCCCGCTGGATTTGTTGAATTAATAATCCAGCCAAAGAGGACAAACAATTGTGATGAACACTTGCAGGGGAAGCCTTTGATGTTAGAGAACCAAGGACTGGTCTCTTCAGCCACTCCAAAGCAAGGGAGTGCATGCAGTAACGAGACCCCTAAGTAAATAAAGGGTGTTCAGCGGAACTAACTTTACGGAACTTTATGCAACCTAAAAAGTAATTTATTTGAATTCTTCTGAATGTTCTTTTCGTATATAAAATTCAGAGTGTGAATAATTAAAATATTTCACACTAAGTCTGCAAAGGAATATGTCAATCATCAGTTTTACCTATTTATATCAGAATTGTTAGGGAAAAACACTCACACAAAGTAATAAATACACAAGAATATATTGTCTATATACTTTTTTTTTTTTGTTTTACTAAATACACATGAATATGCTTTTACATAATATCTTTCATGAGTATGGGAACTAGAAATATATGCTTATAGGTTTCTTTGTAGCTAATATTAATAATATGCTATATTAGTAAGATGTAAAGATCAGCACGAATTAGAAAAAAAAAAGGAATTATAATAAAATTCAGAGCCTAATTGTTGTAATTGTACTGAAGGAATGGTCATTCATAAGGTCAAAAGAGGTCTGAAAAAGTACAGTTCGGTAAAGGACGGAAGAAACAAATTTATAAGATTATTTTGATTTATATGGTTATGTAGTATTGTTTCACCAAGTGTTGTAGTGCTAATATTACGATATATTTCTATAAATAAGATAAAACGCAAAAAAAAAAAGAAGATGTAAAAATAAAATAATGAGAAAAAAAAAAGAATAAAGACAAAATAGATAAAGGTAAGATAGAAAAAATAATAGTAATAAAGAAATAAATGAAATAAATTATGTATAAAATGAACAAACAAAATAATCTATAAAGTAAAAGAATAAAAAATGAATAAAGAACGCTTCTTTGAGTATTTAAGAAGTTACAGTAATGTTTTCAAATTAAAACAATGTCATGTATAAAATATATATATATATATTGATAGATAACTTTTTTCAATATACTTTTGAGGGCCTTGAGGTTCTTGAAAATAAAATGGAATGAAATAAGGAAATAAAATTATTAAAAAAAAAAGTTGTTTAGAAGTAACTATTTAGTCTATCTCCTTCCTGACACAACTGAGCTTTATACTGATTTTGAGTTCAAATATTAATTTTTTTTTATAACATTTTTTAATAAAATAATTGTATTTGAAAATGCAATATAAAAAAAATATCCAGTTTATTGCCAAAATTAAGTAGTCAAAGCTATATAGAATAAGAGGGAAAAATGTGTTTTATTGATAGTATGAATGATATATATAAAGTGGGTTCCCTTGATTGGGTAAAAATATGGTGGTCGATAGTGATTATGACCAAATAACTTCCTTGCACAACCGTTGGTCTAGCAACAGTACTTCCTTACAAAGTACCCCTGATCCTTCATGTTGTAGCGGTACAGATTTATTTATTTTTTTTTTAAATGGATGATGTATTACATATAGGATAGTCTATGTTTACACTTACATCCCGGGCTGTTTTATTACACTTTGATGTTTAGGCTAAGGGTTGACAAGAAGAATATAATATTGTGATTATAAATAGTATATATTATATAATATTTTAGAAAAACGTTGGTAAAAAACATTACTAGTATCTTTTTTTTTTTTTTTTAAAACTGTTTATTTATTGATATATATTAAAATCTGCCACACAGTTGTGGGCAGTAGGTAATAGTGATGAATGATCTCATACATACTAAAATAAAATAAAATTGAATGAAAAAAAAAAACTCTTGAATAAAAAAGAATGAAAAAATATATACAAACAGAAGAGTAAACAAAACGAACATAATCAAGCTATGTGTATGAAAAAAATAAATAAATAACACAATGATAAAATAATATAGTCTCTAGTCACATTTACACTCCTATATACAATATTAACACAATAGACCTGAGGATCCCTGAGACCACTCTATCCCCAACGTGTGACTGGTAGAGCAGAGCTCAAAAGATCCCAGCGCATCCCTCTCGCCGCATCACTGGTACTAGCATCTATACCGTTAATTTTTATACCCACACATCAAAAACTGGAAAATTTGTTTTAGATGGGTTAGGATTTATCGTCCTATTTTTACTTACAATATGGTAGTTAAACTTCTTATACCTTATTTTTTACTGAAAGTTCTACTTTTAACTAATACCCTTCGAGGACTGAATACGATTTATCAAAGAAGGACTCTGGAAGAGATTGTGAAGGAGATTGGTCGCATACTTTATCCAGGCTGGAGCGGAAGGCTACTTTGTACGGATAGCACAGGGGACATTTCGTTTAAACTTTTCTTATTTCTCCGGCTTTGATGGACAACTTTGCGAAAGGCTAAAGGCAAATCTCGTTACACATAATCCTGAAAGGAAGTACGTTTCAAAATAAATTCTATACATGCATCCATGCGGTTATTCAGTACATCATTTTACCTAGGTTCTTAAGTAAAATTAGGAGAAAAAAATTCTGAATACCAAACAGAATATTTCTTTTAGTTGTATAATATATAGCAAGTAAATACAAGGTAAATGAGATAATCATAGATGTTTTAAATAAAAAAATCCTAAACATTGTGATAGTGTTTGTTTTACAAATTGATCAACCCATAGAGAGTCATTAGCATTGTTTTAATATTTAATTTTGTTAATATTGTTTTATAATAATAATCATGAATAACTGTGTGTTATTTCATTGTGTATTTTTCTCCTCACTATGCCCATATATATTTATTTCATTTAGTATTTTTATAATATATCTAAAACAAAATAAACAGTAGTTCATAAGCTTTCAAAAGAGTATGATATAGAATTATGTAATTTTGGAGAACATATATTTTAGTACAAGAGCCCAAGAGGATAAAAAAGTCAGTTATCCATTTTTTGTTGGTTTAGCTATTATATGTCTTGTAGTACTAGGAAGAAAAAAGGCAGCTATTTCACCCCAATATTTGATTACTTTAATGAAAACTATGTATAATTACTAGTCAAAATTTATGAGTCTGCAAGTACAGGTAGGGGGAATAAAAATGGCGACAGTTTCAAAACGTTAAAAAAAATCAAATTTTCATTCGGAGCTCTTATATCTTTATAATTACAAACAATACTAAAAAACCTAATAGGACATTATTTAAAGCAGAATAAATCTTTTGAAATATAGGCCCTAATAGAGCTATTTACGTTCAATAGTTCTCGAAATATATAGATTTTTAAAAAGCAATATTTCATAAAAATGTACTGAAAGATTAGTAGTTAGTGTATTTATTTTGAGAAATCTATATATCAGGAACTATGTGACGTATAGATGTCTATTAGCACTCAAATTAAAGCTAGTTTAATGTAATATGAATGTTGATCTACTTATGACCAGAGTAGTTTTTACTATCATGATATTTTCTATACCTTGATTTGATGGCCAATATAAATTTTTACTTCTTTTACTGCTGCTTACTAAAAATTACTACTCATTTCAATTTTTTTTAGTAAAATCACAAATTTTATTCAATTTTGATTGATTGAATTATTTTTTTTTTCTAAATGTGGCATTGGTAAGTCACAAGTATAATAGTGAAATATGGAGTAGTATAGCGTAGTACACAACCGATAATATTGTGAACTCCAAAAATTTGAACAAGTTATAATTTATTTTGTATCCAATGTCCAGTATCCTATTGTTGAACAGTAGGAAACTCTGCTTTCATTTTAATATTTCAATTATCATATTTTATGTCTAAAAAGAAGATGGTCTCGTGATCTTCTCCCCTTGAAATGTTATTGGAGTTCTATCAATGGGTAGATTCTTCACATGTTTGTATCATCTCACTATGTCACCTATACCAAATTTAATTGTATTTATGTTTATACAGTTGTAAATAACAATAAATAAGTTATAAAAAAAACAACTCATTTAAGTCCTAACAGTGAAGATCTACTGTTAGGACATTACTTTATCTGACCTTGTTGAATTGATGGATGAAATGGTTCAAGCAGCGGAATAAATGGAATTCAAAATGGTCTCAGGCCATCTATAATTAGTTTTTTGTTTAATATTTTGAGTTTCAATCTCACAACAACCCAGTACGCATTATTTTGTTAAATTTAAAACTTGTTTATTGATTACAATCTAACACTATCTAAAGCTTTTATGTGACAGTGATATGACATACGTCCCGAAACCAAACATTCGAACGTATGTAATATCAATAATAAAATAAAATTGAAACGATTATAATAATATTAAAATAAAGTAAGATTAGTTCGGCTATCTGTAATCTCGCAGTAACATTTAATGAAGATTTAAATTTTAATAAATAAATATTATATCCTTAGTGACGAAAATGGAGATGGTTGGGAATGTGGTCAGAATATAACACAAATAAGTTAAAATAACTTATTTAATGGGGCCTACGTTTCGGCCAGAATTTTTAGCCTTCATCAGTACTAAGAACAAAGAACAACAAAAAAACCAATGAATACCGAAAATATAAACAGAATGACATATAGTAAATAATAAATTAATTGTGTATTAATGTATAATAACTTATTTGTGTTATATTCTGACCGCACGCCCCCAACCATCTTCTCCTCATATTGTATCCTTAGGGTTCACGAAAGATAAATAAAAGCAACTGGAAGTATACATATTTTTTTTTAATAATATAGAAATGGATAAAAACGGGTCATATTAAAAGATACTTAAAGTTGTGATTAAATTTGAATTTTCTTTTACTGAATATTGGTATAGGTTGAATATAAATGAAAAGGGTATCTCTCAATATTGCACAGTAAAGTGCGTTTGGAAAAACAAGCTGATGAGGGATTAACAAGGCAATTAGAGAAGAGAGACAGGGTTTGGAAGTGGGCAATCAGGGCGCCAGCAATTGCACCCACTCTAATTAGTAAAGTGCTCCCCGCCGTACACAATCCTCTTTCTATGGAAGTTTTTTCTCACAGGGGTCTGTCGCAATATGGACTAATCTCTGAGAAGGCAGGGTCTGATTCATCAGATATCTTTGAAAGACCCCTGCAGAGTAATTGCAAGGATATCTTTCCGTGAGAAGTTGCAGAAACAACCTCAGTAACTAACAAGACATATAAAAAGGACTATAAAGGGATATTCATCACAAAAAATATTTATTTCATGAAAAAATAAATTTCTTTAAAATAAAGTAAATTCAATAATAAAAAAAATAATATTGAAAAAATCAATGGTAATAAAACTTCCTTATTAATAATTTCATAATATATGCACAAAAAAGATTTTTTTTTTAAAATGAATTATATACTTTACATACAGACAAAATTAAGAAAATTTTCGAACTATTCGACATGGGATTTAGTTTACATAATCCAAATAAACTTCTAAGTCATACTACTAACATGAAAAAAATGTATTTGTAAAACTTCCAAAGTAAAACAATGTGATTAGGGAGCAAAAATATACTGAATTATAAGAAGAAAACTTGAAGAAGTTTGTCGGGGGGTGCGGTCAGCAAAGAACAACATAAATAAACAAAACAATATTTATTTATTT